>NC_042979.1:45567352-45572352 GCF_901001165.1 Salmo trutta
CCTCTCTACAGTTCTTCCTGCCACCAGCTGTCTGCCTCCAAGTCTTCCAACAGCATGGACCACCTTCACAGCAAAAGGGACTCAGCCTACTCCTCCTTCTCTACCAGCTCTAGTATCCCAGAGTACCTAGCGGCCGCTCCGACCTTTAGTAAGGAGAGGTCATACTCCATGGAGACGGTTCCACAGAGGGGTGGGGTTAGCGGAGGAGGGGGAGGGGCCATGGCGGAGGGCATGCAGCATGCTGACATCCGATACGTCCGTACGGTCTACGACCCCCAGCAGGGAGGTGCCCAAGAGCACGAGGTCAGCTCCGCCGCGTTGCTACGCAACCACGAGCCCGGCAGGGTGGGTTCTCGTAGTGGGGGCAAGGCCTCCTGTCACCGCGGCAGTAATAGCTGTAGTAACAGCAGTGGCGGAAGCAACGGCGGTAATAACCCCAAACGACACAGCGTTGGGCCGATCTGGGGCCAGTCTCAGTCCGCCAGCTGCAGTTCCTATGAAAGCCTGAAGGGGGCGCCGGCTCCTCCCATGCGGAGTGACAGCTACGCGGCGATCAGGCACCACGAGAGGCCCAATTCCTGGTCCAGCCTGGAGCAGACTCGCTCCCTCAGGGCTCTCCACAAGGGGTCCACCTCCTCCTGGCACCACTCCTCTGGGTCCGTGGCCTCCGGCTCGGGGAAGGGCTCCTACGGGGCCGAGGGCCAGCTCCACACCGTCATAGAGAAGAGTCCGGAGAGCAGGTATTTAGTCTATTCTATTGTTCCCATTGGCTTCTGCAGAAGGAGTCAGGAGCTGTGCTTTTTTAACCTGACATTAGTGCTCTGTCTACATGTACACATCACTGACATGCACTGTCAACTGTGGGACCTTATATAGACAGTTGTGTGCCTTTCCAAATCATGTCCAATCAATTGAATTTACCACAGGTGGACTCCAATCAAGTTGTAGAAACATCTCAAGGATGATTAATGGAAACAGGATGCACCTGAGCTCTATTTGGAGTCTCATAGCAAAGGGTCTGAATACTAATGTAAATAAGTATTTGCTGTTTTTCCATTTTTTTTAAATAGATTTGCCAACATTTTTAAAACCTGTTTTAGCTTTGTCATTATGGGGTATTGTGATGTCATTATGGGATATTGTGATGTCATTATGGGGTATTGTGATGTCATTATGGGGTATTGTGATGTCATTATGGGATATTGTGATGTCACTATGGGGTATTGTGATGTCATTATGGGATATTGTGATGTCACTATGGGGTATTGTGATGTCATTATGGGATATTGTGATGTCATTATGGGGTATTGTGATGTCATTATGGGATATTGTGATGTCACTATGGGGTATTGTGATGTCATTATGGGATATTGTGATGTCACTATGGGGTATTGTGATGTCATTATGGGATATTGTGATGTCATTATGGGGTATTGTGATGTCATTATATGGGTATTGTGTGTAGATTGATGAGGGGGGAAAAATTATTGAATCAATTTTAGAATAAAGCTGTAACGTAACAAAATGTGTAATAAGTCAGGGTTCTGAATACTTTCCCAAATTGCACTGTACTTACTCAAGTGTTTCCATTATTTTGTCAGTTACCTGTTCTGTTGTTGCTGTATGTTGTCTTTGTTCCAGTTTCTCCTTGTTGGGTGAATAAAGGTTTTTCTTCTTCTTCTAGCCCCACCATCAAGCCCAAACAGGGCGTGGGTCAGGTCCCCCAGCCGCCTCAGCCCCAGAATACATCTGGCCGCCTCATGTCGCCCCAGGGCATCTACCCCGTGGCCCCTCCGGAGACCCACTATGCACAGATGCCCACCAGCAGCCCCAGCCCCAGCAGTGTGTACCCAGGCCTGGCCAGGGAGAGAGAGCTCCAGGGGTTAGGGCTGGGCATCAGTGTGGATACAGGGATTGAGGTAACTGTAGAGAACGGATACCAAAGCAACACTTTCAACTCCTATGTCACCTGTTCCAACCAGCCTCAGCATCATGACTTAGCTCAGCCTCCAACCAAACAGCCAGCCCAGCCTGTTGACAGAGGACATGAGGAGACCCAAACCAAACTGGGTCTCTACAGGTCTCATTTGAAGGGGGAGGGACAGACCGTCTCCCGAAGGCAGAGCCAGCAGGGTCATGGACAGGGTCAGGTGTACAGACCCTCCTCAGCCCAGTCCATAGGCCAGGAGAGGAGGGACCCATACACTCCAGTCCAGCCGCGGAGAGAGACGCTACCCAGGTATTCCCAGGGCTCAGAGAGTTACACTGAGAACCATCAACAGGGACAGGTCAGACACACTGAACACAGCCATCCAGACCCTCAGCCTCCCACTACCATGCCCACTAAGATATCCAAGGGCCACATTCCTCAGGGGATCAGGAGTAGCAGTACCCCAGCCCAGGGGCCTGATCATCGGGTCAACAACCAGAGGTCCAGGTCCCCCCTCCGGCACTACAGCGACCCCAGTCCACCCCACCACCAGAGGAACCAGAGGGGACCAGAGCACCCCTTGACCCGGCTAGAGAATGCCCTAGTGGAGGTCCAGCGCTGTGCCAGTCCAGAGAGCTCCACTAGGAGTCGGAGCAGCCACCAGAGGAGCCTGTCTGTCCTGGAGAAGGTAAACCGGTTCGAGCGCCACAAGCAGAGGAGTCATAGCATCAATGCCAGCCACACCAACCTGGAACCTTCCTCTTCCTCCCGTCCAACTCAGCCCCAGCCTCAGCCCCAGCCTCAGCCCCAGCCTCAGCCCCAGCACCATGAGAGGGCCATGAGCTATGGTACTGGTATGGATGACCTGCGTAACATGCTGGAGAGAAGCAACAGCCCCAGCAGCACCTGCAGAACACTGAGCTCCTCTTCTAGCTCACATCATGGGAAAACAATGGTGGCCCACAAGGGTCATCATTACGCAGAGCAGCAGAGGCCAGGGAGTTGTGACCAGGCCAAGCCCCAGACCCACAGGGACCCCCACCACCAGCCTAACCCCCTGGACACTAACCCTGGCTCGGCCTTACAGAGGAGTATGAGCACCTTTCAACTGGGGAGCCAGGACGGCCAGGAGGAGAACGGCCATGACAGGGACAGGTAACTGCTCTACTCTACCTAATGTGAATTATATCTGTTCAGTTTATTGTGCTCAGAACTATTTCACCAGGTCTACTTCCTCGTACATGTTAATAAAAGTGATTGTGATTCTGACAGAGAGTTCCATTGGAGGGATGACCTGCAGGACATACTGGGCACCATCCAGGGCACGTCCTTTAACCGGGCCTACAGGGACAGTATCAAGGACGCCCAGTCCAAGGTGCTCCGATCCACCTCCTTTAGACGCAGGGACCTGGGAATCAGCTCCAGCTCTAACCAGAGCTCCAACAACCCCCCTCCTGTAGTCAACAACAATCCCGTCCCCGCTAAGCACTTATCCTTGGAGAGGAAGGCAGTGGCCCCCATGACCAGCCCCAAACCCTCCATTGTCACCACCACTGGCCCAGCCACTTCCCTGTCCCCTCACAGCCCCAGAGAAAGGCACACGATCACCAGCCCAGACCCAGTCCCAGTCCCAACCACCTCTCCCTCCCCTCACACCCCCAGAGAGAGGCACACAATCACCAGCCCAGACCCAATCCCAGCCCCAACCACCTCTCCCTCCCCTCACACCCCCAGAGAGAGGCACACAATCACCAGCCCAGACCCAATCCCAGCCCCAACCACCTCTCCCTCCCCTCACACCCCCAGAGAGAGGCGCCTTGTCACCCCCAAGCCCGAGAGGTTCAGCCCCCCAGGGCTCCCCGGTGTCCCATCCTTGGGCCCACCAGTCCCGGCCCGTATCGGTGGGCGTAAGAGGCTCACCATGGAGCAGAAGAAGAGATCGTACTCCGAGCCAGAGAACATGCACGAGGTAGGTAAATGTATCCAGGATGCCATCTCCTGCTGTTTTGTCTTGGAACAAAGTACTTAAAGGTAGACTCAGCGAGATGGCATTGCAACAAACACCACCACCGATATTGAGATGAGCTCAATCACAGTCACACAGATTATCTGTGCATGTGCACGGATGTGCTTTGCACTGCTACAGTGTGGTTTAGTCTCAGGCTTTAACGCTCTTATTTGTTGTGGAAATTGACCCACTATGCGTTTACTTCATACATGCAACGTCACCTTGCTACCTTACTGCTCTCCATTCAGGGGAGCAGCACTGACTCTGTGCCTCTCTTCTAGGTGGGGTTAGAGTCTGACCCGAGGAGGAGTGCCCAGCACCAGCAGATCCTGTTTCCAGGCACAGAGACCAGCGTGGCAGACCGCAGGAGGATGTTTGAGGTGGCAACCAGTCGCAGCCTGGGCTCCAGCTCCCAGGCTCCCCAGGCCCTCCAGGGCTCCCAGGCTGGTCTAGCCGTCTCCCGGCCGGAGCTCTGGCAGCTGCAGCAGGATGCCCTGGCTGACTACATGGAGAGGAAGAGAGGCTGGAGGACAGACAAGGACAGGTCCGAGGGGAGATGGCATCGTCACCGGCCCCACAGTGCCTACCTCCAGCCCTTCACAGACACCCAGAGTGTCTCTTCCACCTCCACCACCAGCCTAGCCTCTCTCCAGGAGCTGTTTGGCCCAGACAGCAGCCTCTCTGGTGAGGAAAGGCTCTGCTCCACCCTGCCTCCCGGTCTGCAGCTCCAGGGTAGTGTCTACCCAGGCAGGGTGACTGCACCACACATCCATGCCGAGGCCCCCACCTCAGTCTCCACCTCCCACCAATACCCCACTGGATTTGGATCCAACAGGCCTCTGGAGGGAGTGCCAGCCCCAGCCAAGGCCTACGAGGCTTTCCGGAGCCAGCGAGGCGATGGGGCCTTTGAAAGAGCGGCTCCAGCCCGGAGCTCTGGGAAGTCCGCCTCAGCGGAGGATCTTCTGGAGCACTCTGAGGAGAGGCCTGCACCACAGCACTTCAGATCCCGCTCCTCGCCCTCTGTAGAGAGGCTCAACCAGGTTTCTGTCTTTTACAATGAAA
>NC_042979.1:45577352-45654852 GCF_901001165.1 Salmo trutta
ATGCAGCAGACTTTTTAAGGTAATAGCCCCTGGTCAGAGCCTTACTTGGTCAGTGTTCTACTGTTCTGTTCGCTGCTATTTTAGAGCAGGATTGTCCTGGTTGGTGCAGAATTCCTGGCATTTAGAAGGAAAACCCCAGCAAACATGGATGAAAAATGGCATGCCAGGGACGGATGTGATTGGAAAGAAGGGTAGGAGCTCATACACTCAACAGTCTTGTTTGTGTGTGTGCGTGTGTGTTTATTTCTTTCTAGGTCCATGGACAAGCAGCGTTCAAAGCGTCCCGTCTCAGCCTCCCAGTCCCAGTACGTGGCCACCCACTACCTGCTGAATCAGGGTCCTTCCCAAAGCAACACCCCTGTGATGAGGAGAGAGAGGCAGAGGAACCCCGACCGCCAGCGGGCCCTTAGTGCCTTCGGCCTGGCTGCCTCTGTAGGTCTCCCCTGCCCTTTCTCCTCCCCAGGCACCAGCCCCAGCACTAGCCTTGACTGGCAGGTATGTCTATCTGGCTGTCTGTCTGGCTGTCTGGCTGTCTGTCCGGCTGAAAGTCCTGTGATGCTTTTTGTATCAAAGTTTTTGTGTTGCCTTTATTTAACCAGGTAAGTAATTGAGAACACATTTTCTTTGACAGTAATGCCCTGGACAAGATAGAGTTTGGCTTGTGATGTATTCTAGATGTCAGGAAGGCTTGTGTTGTTACCAGACACATTTCCCTCAGGGACAATGAAGTATTCATGAATTCATTCAGGTCAGCGAGAGGTTAAACCAGGGAAACCTGGATGCCATCGCCTTCCCCTGCCTGTTGCAGGTTGACGCTCCCAGATCCGTTTCCCCAGAGACCAGGCGGAGCCCCACAGCACATCAGGGCCAGAACCAGGGTCTGCAGACCAGGACCAGACTGGGCTCATCAGACACCAGCACCTCAGAAGAGACCCTGAAAGACTTCCCCATAGACAGTCCAGCTACCGTACCAAAGAACATCCTTCCCCTGGTCCAACCTGAGACCTGTCCCAGACCACACCCCCTGCTCTCCCTCCGCATCTCAGAGTCCAACCTGCAGGAGACCCCGCCTTCACATATAGCCCCGAACCCACAGGTAGTCCCTCCAATAGTCTCCTTACAGGACTATGACGAGGTGTTCCTCCAGGAGCTGGCCCCTCCCTCCCCTCCTCCTCCCCCGCTCCCCATCAGGGAGACGGACATCACAGAGGACTTCCCTCCTCCTCCTCCCCTTCTCCTCCTCCCCTCCTCCTCCCCACCCCCAGACAGAGAGGAGCATCGTCCTGAGCTACAGCACTTTAACAGGTACAACATGCTGTCACCTCCACACATTACTACTGAACGATATAACAAAGGTTTTTTTCCACTCGACAAAGAGACAACACCTGATATAATGAAACGATGTTGAAATGTTAAATGTTTCAGAAAATTGTCCCCTCATCATTACTGCCATGTGTACCGTCTGTTTCTATCCATACAGCTGTGAGTTCCTGGAGGCTGTGTGTCCAGAGAGAAGACCATCTATCTCCTCCCTTTCCCCTCAGACAGTCCCCGCCTCTATCTCCCAGCCTGAGACTCCGACCCACCACACCCTCATCGACCCCAGCAGCAGTATCCCAGATCCCCAGCAGGGGCCTAGCGGTAAGGAAAGCCTGGGGTTAGAGTACCATCTCCTGGCCAGGAGGGAGAGGTCTGCTGGGGAGCTGAGGGTGGAAGCCCTGGTCAGACAGCTGGTGTCCCGGGGGGATAAGACCCTGAGCCCGATGCTGGACACCTGGCCCGGGGGCGGACGGACCAGCACCATGGACCTGATGGAAGAGATCTTTCCCGCAGGGGGAGGGAGGTTGCCGTGGCAACGCCGTAGGAGCAGCACCTGGCTGGAGGACAGGTGAGAAGGGGAGGAGACAAGGGAAGAGGGGACGGGAGGGGAGGAGGTGAGAGGTGAGGTCTGGTTATCCAGAGGGACTAAGGAAGTATGTGTACGTGTGTGTGTGTGTGTGTGTGTGTGTGTGTGTGTGTGTGTGTGTGTGTGTGTGTGTGTGTGTGTGTGTGTGTGTGTGTGTGTGTACGTGTGTGTGTGTGTGTGTGTGTGTGTGTGTGTTTTATTCCTGTTATGTAACTTAATGATAGGCTAGACTATATGATCAGGGTTCATTAACAACAGCTATGCTATAACCGAGGGCCTTTGTTGAGTCTGATTACGTTATGGCTCAGTTTATTGCTTGACGTCGCAAAACAACTCTTAGGTTTCAGAGCAGATCATTAGTGTAAATTGTGGAATTAGATTACATGCAGTAAGAGCAGCTAACTAATAAGCAAGTTTTAAGCGAGAGGTAGGCATTGGTCTGAAGCTGAAAAAGAAAGGAAATTCACATGAGCACCACAATGCCTACTGCACCCCATGCTCTACCAAGGTTTTACAGCACCACAATGCCTACTGTACCCATGCTCTACCAAGGTTTTACAGCACCACAATGCCTACTGCACCCATGCTCTACCAAGGTTTTACAGCACCACAATGCCTACTCCACCCATGCTCTACCATGGTTATACAGCACCACAATGCCTACTGCACCCATGTTCTACCAAGGTTTTACACCACAATGCCTACTCCACCCATGCTCTACCATGGTTATACAGCACCACAATGCCTACTCCACCCATGCTCTACCATGGTTATACAGCACCACAATGCCTACTGCACCCATGCTCTACCAAGGTTATACAGCACCACAATGCCTACTCCACCCATGCTCTACCAAGGTTTTACAGCACCACAATGCCTACTCCACCCATGCTCTACCATGGTTATACAGCACCACAATGCCTACTGCACCCATGCTCTACCAAGGTTATACAGCACCACAATTACTACTGCACCCATGCTCTACCAAGGTTATACAGCACCACAATGCCTACTCCACCCATGCTCTACCAAGGTTTTACAGCACCACAATGCCTACTCCACCCCATGCTCTACCAAGGTTTAACAGCACCACAATGCCTACTCCACCCATGCTCTACCAAGGTTATACAGCACCACAATGCCTACTGCACCTATGCTCTACCAAGGTATTACAGCACCACAGCTTTGACCTACTACAGTAGTTATGTTGGTATTGTTCTTCAGATGATGTGTATAAAGGTTGTTTAGGAGTCAAACCTTCTCAAACAGCCTCATTCATGCTCATAGAGGAGGTGCTTCCACAATAATGTGATTTGTACCACATACAAATTAAATTATTGGATTCTTCACAAAATAAAAATAAATTGTGGAATGTTGCCCCACTTCTCTTCAATGGCTGTGTGAAGTTGCTGGATATTGGCGGGAACTGGAACACGCTGTCATACACATCAATCCAGGGCATTGCTGGAGTCAGCATGCCAGTTGAACGCTCTCTCAAAACTTGAGACATCTGTGGCATTGTGTTGTGTGACAAAACTGCACATTTTGGAGTGGCCTTTTATTGTCCCCAGCACGAGGTGCACCTGTGTAATGATCATGCTGTTTAATGGGCTTCTTGATATGCCACACTTGTCAGGTGGATGGATTATCTTGGCAAAGCAAAAATAAACAAATTTGTGCACCAAATTTTTGAGAAATAAGCTTTTTGTGTGTATGGAACATTTCTGGTATCTTTTATTTCAGCTCAGGAAACATGGGACCAACACTTTACATGTAGCGTTTATATTTTTGTTCAGTATAGTCTGAAGTACAATACTAACATAGCTACTGTAGTAGGTCAAAGCTGTGTGCTGGAAAACCTTGGTAGAGCATGGGTGGAGTAGGTATTGTGGTGCTGTAAAACCTTGGTAGAGCATGGGTGGAGCAGGCATTGTGGTGCTGTAAAACCTTGGTAGAGCATGGGTGCAGTAGGCATTGTGGTGCTGTAAAACCTTGGTAGAGCATGGGTGGAGTAGGCATTGTGGTGCTGTAAAACCTTGGTAGAGCATGGGTGCAGTAGGCAATGTGGTGCTGTAAAACCTTGGTAGAGCATGGGTGCAGTAGGCATTGTGGTGCTGTAAAACCTTGGTAGAGCATGGGTGCAGTAGGCATTGTGGTGCTCATGTGAATTTCCTTTTTTATTGGCTTCAGACCAATGCCTTAAAACTTCATTTGTTTTTAATTTCCATGTTTTTTTTAACACCGGAAGGTGATTATGGAACATTATTACACAACATTATAATACAGAAATACAAGTTAAGTAAAAGATAATGTGAAATGGCAACAGAGATAATGTAGTTGTTAGTATTTATTTAATATTAACAGCTGACTGGGAAAAGAAAACACAGAAACCCATTTTAAGCCAATATGGAGTAAACTGGAAACTTTTTCCCAGATCTCTCTTAAGACAATCGAGCAAGCTCCTGGAAAATACACAAATAATCAACATGTACCCTTTAACTATTCACATGAAAATGTACCTTAAAGTTTACTGAAGAGGGTCTAGTACTACATTACCTGTTAACAAAAGGTGAGTTATCACTAAATAGAACATTTACAACCAAATGTACATTCATCAGATATAGAGAACTTTATAAATACAATTCAGTGATGGCCACAATTGCTCTTGACAAGCTACAGGTTTATACAGGCTTTTTCTTTTCATGCCCAGTTCTACCACACCTGATTCTACTATTCATGGTCTTGAACAGCTGAGGCCTTGATGAACAGCTGAGGTCTTCATGAACAGCTGAGGTCTTGATGAACAGCTGAGGTATTGATGAACAGCTGAGGTATTGATGAACAGCTCAGGTCTTGATTAACAGCTCAGGTCTTGATGAACAGCTCAGGTCTTGATGAACAGCTGAGATCTTGATGAACAGCTGAGGTCTTCATGAACAGCTGAGGTCTTAATGAACAGCTGAGGTCTTCATGAACAGCTGAGGTCTTGATGAACAGCTCAGGTCTTGATGAACAGCTGAGGCCTTGATGAACAGCTGAGGTCTTAATGAACAGCTCAGGTCTTAATGAACAGCTGAGGTCTTGATGAACAGCTGATGCCTTTATGAACAGCTGAGGTATTGATGAACAGCTGAGGTCTTGATGAACAGCTGAGGTCTTGATGAACAGCTGAGGTCTTAATGAACAGCTGAGGTCTTCATGAACAGCTGAGGTCTTGATGAACAGCTGAGATCTTAATGAACAGCTGAGATCTTAATGAACAGTAGTAGAATCAGGTGTGGTAGCACTGGGATTAAACAGAAAAAAACAACCCTGTGGATTGTCAAGAGTAATTTTGGTAACTCCTGATACAAATACTGCTGAGAAACACCTGCGAAACAGAAAGTCTTTAGACAAGTGTAAAACACTCTTAAGAAAAATGATATATCAACTTTGGTTCTCAGTAACGGATGGACGGCTCATGACAAGAGGCGGGAGGGAGGAGTGTGGTGTGTACCTCCAAGTTGATTTGCACATTTTCATCAAGATTGGTGTCAGAGATTTTAACTTACTTAATTGAGCTTCAATCAATGCCTATATATTATAGGGGCTATCACCCCCACAATACTCTGGTCATGAACAAGGGAAAGGATATCATATCTCACACGATTTTCAAGGTGAAATTGCTATGTGTCTTTTAAAGTGAACCTGTTTGGTTTTTATCATGAACAGATAGGATAACAGTTAACTGTGACGCCTGTGAGCTGCTGAGAGCTACTGGATATCCTGTCTGTAGTGTAGAACTCTCTCCCCGTGTTGGAGTCAGACGATGTTTCAGATCATGTCATACGGACTCTGGGTCTGTGGAAGCTGAACACCACTTGCCCTCTACTGAAATATGTAATGTACAGTGAGTCTGGCTTGGTTAAAGAGGGGCAACACTGCCCTCTACTGAAATGGTTTAATATTGAAGGTCGAAGACCAAAATGTCCTTCCTTTTTCTGTTGTAAAGAAGTCTCAGATCCTATTCTATAAATGTATTAAATACAATACTACTATTATTATTTGGCCTAGGAAAGGCAATTATTGTTTACAAAGAAACATATGCACAATGATATTCCTGACATTCTCTGTTGGGTTTTAGGATAATGAATGTATGGAAGACATGTTGTGAACTGGTATCAAAAAACATGTTTCAATATTAAATGTATTATATTAAAGTAGATTCAGGGGGACAGTTTTGCGGGGTGTCACAGTTCCAACCGTCCTTTTCTCTGAGGAGGATTAGGTTGATTACGTGTGACCCCATTCTACGGTGGAATGTTGTTTTTTTCTCAACATTCTATTCTGCCTGTCCGTCTCTGTCCTGCAAAATAGGCCAGTCATGAAGACAAACCAGTCAGAGCTTATTCCTCATAGCAGGGTGGTGTGTGTGTGTGTGTGTGTGTGTGTGTGTGTGTGTGTGTGTGTGTGTGTGTGTGTGTGTGTGTGTGTGTGTGTGTGTGTGTGTGTGTGTGTGTGTGTGTGTGTGTGTGAGTGTGTGTGTGTGTGTACCTGCATGCTTGCATGTACGCGCTTGAGTGAGTTTCAACCGAATAGCACACACACCTGGAATACCACAATAATTGTTTTGGCATCTCACACACTATTCAACAGACTAGTGCTTCCTGCTTGTTGAGTACTGCGTGCTGCTTGTTGCTGGTTGATTACTGCATGCTGCTTGTTGCGTACTGCATGTTGCGTACTGCTTGTTGCTGATTGATTACTGCGTACTGCATGTTGTGTACTGCTTGTTGCTGATTGATTACTGCGTACTGCATGTTGCTGATTGATTACTGCGTACTGCTTGTTGTGTACTGCTTGTTGCTGATTGATTACTGCGTACTGCTTGTTGTGTACTGCTTGTTGCTGATTGATTACTGCGTACTGCATGTTGCGTACTGCTTGTTGCTGATTGATTACTGCGTACTGCATGTTGTGTACTGCTTGTTGCTGATTGATTACTGCGTACTGCATGTTGTGTACTGCTTGTTACTGATTGATTACTGCGTACTGCTTGTTGCTGATTGATTACTGCGTACTGCTTGTTACGTACTGCTTGTTACTGATTGATTACTGCGTACTGCATGTTGTGTACTGCTTGTTGCGTACTGCTTGTTGCGTACTGCTTGTTGCTGATTGATTACTGCGTACTGCTTGTTGCGTACTGCTTGTTGCTGATTGATTACTGCGTACTGCATGTTGTGTACTGCTTGTTGCGTACTGCTTGTTGCGTACTGCTTGTTGCGTACTGCTTGTTGCTGATTGATTACTGCATACTGCATGTTGCGTACTGCTTGTTGCTGATTGATTACTGCGTACTGCTTGTTGCGTACTGCTTGTTGCTGATTGATTACTGCGTACTGCATGTTGCGTACTGCTTGTTGCTGATTGATTACTGTGTACTGCTTGTTGCGTGCTGCTTGATTACTGCGTACTGCATGTTGTGTACTGCTTGTTACTGATTGATTACTGCGTACTGCTTGTTGTGTACTGCTTGTTGCGTACTGCTTGTTACGTACTGCTTGTTGCTGATTGATTACTGCGTACTGCATGTTGTGTACTGCTTGTTGCTGATTGATTACTGCGTACTGCATGTTGCTGATTGATTACTGCGTACTGCTTGTTGTGTACTGCTTGTTGCTGATTGATTACTGCGTACTGCTTGTTGTGTACTGCTTGTTGCTGATTGATTACTGCGTACTGCTTGTTGTGTACTGCTTGTTGCTGATTGATTACTGCGTACTGCATGTTGCGTACTGCTTGTTGCTGATTGATTACTGCGTACTGCATGTTGTGTACTGCTTGTTGCTGATTGATTACTGCGTACTGCATGTTGTGTACTGCTTGTTACTGATTGATTACTGCGTACTGCATGTTGTGTACTGCTTGTTGCGTACTGCTTGTTGCGTACTGCTTGTTGCGTACTGCTTGTTGCTGATTGATTACTGCGTACTGCATGTTGCGTACTGCTTGTTGCTGATTGATTACTGCGTACTGCTTGTTGCGTACTGCTTGTTGCTGATTGATTACTGCGTACTGCTTGTTGTGTACTGCTTGTTGCGTACTGCTTGTTGCTGATTGATTACTGCGTACTGCTTGTTGCGTACTGCTTGTTGCGTACTGCTTGTTGCTGATTGATTACTGCGTACTGCATGTTGTGTACTGCTTGTTACTGATTGATTACTGCGTACTGCTTGTTGTGTACTGCTTGTTGCGTACTGCTTGTTACGTACTGCTTGTTGCTGATTGATTACTGCGTACTGCATGTTGCGTACTGCTTGTTGCTGATTGATTACTGCGTACTGCATGTTGTGTACTGCTTGTTGCTGATTGATTACTGCGTACTGCTTGTTACGTACTGCTTGTTGCTGATTGATTACTGCGTACTGCATGTTGTGTACTGCTTGTTGCTGATTGATTACTGCGTACTGCTTGTTGTGTACTGCTTGTTGCTGATTGATTACTGCGTACTGCTTGTTGTGTACTGCTTGTTGCTGATTGATTACTGCGTACTGCATGTTGCGTACTGCTTGTTGCTGATTGATTACTGCGTACTGCATGTTGCGTACTGCTTGTTGCTGATTGATTACTGCGTACTGCATGTTGCGTACGGCTTGTTGCTGATTGATTACTGCGTACTGCATGTTGCGTACTGCTTGTTGCTGATTGATTACTGCGTACTGCATGTTGTGTACTGCTTGTTGCGTACTGCTTGTTGCGTACTGCTTGTTGCGTACTGCTTGTTGCTGATTGATTACTGCGTACTGCATGTTGTGTACTGCTTGTTGCGTACTGCTTGTTGCGTACTGCTTGTTGCGTACTGCTTGTTGCTGATTGATTACTGCGTACTGCTTGTTGCGTGCTGCTTGTTGCTGATTGATTACTGCGTACTGCTTGTTGCGTACTGCTTGTTGCGTACTGCTTGTTGCGTACTGCTTGTTGCTGATTGATTACTGCGTACTGCATGTTGTGTACTGCTTGTTACTGATTGATTACTGCGTACTGCTTGTTGTGTACTGCTTGTTGCGTACTGCTTGTTACGTACTGCTTGTTGCTGATTGATTACTGCGTACTGCATGTTGCGTACTGCTTGTTGCTGATTGATTACTGCGTACTGCATGTTGTGTACTGCTTGTTGCTGATTGATTACTGCGTACTGCTTGTTACGTACTGCTTGTTGCTGATTGATTACTGCGTACTGCATGTTGTGTACTGCTTGTTGCTGATTGATTACTGCGTACTGCTTGTTACGTACTGCTTGTTGCGTACTGCTTGTTGTGTACTGCTTGTTACTGATTGATTACTGCGTACTGCATGTTGCGTACTGCTTGTTGCTGATTGATTACTGCGTACTGCATGTTGCGTACTGCTTGTTGCTGATTGATTACTGCGTACTGCATGTTGCGTACTGCTTGTTGCTGATTGATTACTGCGTACTGCATGTTGCGTACTGCTTGTTGCTGATTGATTACTGCGTACTGCATGTTGTGTACTGCTTGTTGCGTACTGCTTGTTGCGTACTGCTTGTTGCGTACTGCTTGTTGCTGATTGATTACTGCGTACTGCTTGTTGCGTACTGCTTGTTGCTGATTTATTACTGCGTACTGCTTGTTGCGTGCTGCTTGTTGCTGATTGATTACTGCGTACTGCTTGTTGCGTACTGCTTGTTACTGATTGATTACTGCGTACTGCTTGTTGTGTACTGCTTGTTGTGTACTGCTTGTTGTGTACTGCTTGTTGCGTACTGCTTGTTGCGTACTGCTTGTTGCGTACTGCTTGTTGTGTACTGCTTGTTGCGTACTGCTTGTTGCGTACTGCTTGTTGCTTATTGTCTACTGCGTGTTGCTTACTTCTTACTGTTTCCTGCTTATTCTGCAGTATATGTCCGTTTCAGTCGGGAGTTTCAGTGTTTTCAAGTGGTAGTAATGCTAACTATTACTCACATTCTTGTCTCTTCTTTTTGTAGAAGTCAAGATGGCGTCTGTTCTGCAGGACCTGGTCTGCTGCAAAAAACAGAAGGGGGAAGAGGAATGGATCTGGATGAGGCAGACCTCAATCAGAAAAAGGTCTGAACTTTAATACCTTACATTCATCTTTAAATTAACTGACTGATATAACATCCATCTCAATTAAAAGGAAAATTCAAGACAAAAAAAATGACCATCCAACCTATGGTCCTCATGATTAGACCATTCAGGAGATGTACATATCTCTGGGTAAAGAGGAGAGGTAGACCATTCAGGAGATGTACATATCTCTGGGTAAAGAGGAGAGGTAGACCATTCAGGAGATGTACATATCTCTGGGTAAAGAGGAGAGGTAGACCATTCAGGAGATGTACATATCTCTGGGTAAAGAGGAGAGGTAGACCATTCAGGAGATGTACATATCTCTGGGTAAAGAGGAGAGGTAGACCATTCAGGAGATGTACATATCTCTGGGTAAAGAGGAGAGGTAGACCATTCAGGAGATGTACATATCTCTGGGTAAAGAGGAGAGGTAGACCATTCAGGAGATGTACATATCTCTGGGTAAAGAGGAGAGGTAGACCATTCAGGAGATGTACATATCTCTGGGTAAAGAGGAGAGGTAGACCATTCAGGAGATGTACATATCTCTGGGAAAGAGGAGAGGTAGACCATTCAGGAGATGTACATTTCTCTGGGTAAAGAGGAGAGGTAGACCATTCAGGAGATGTACATATCTCTGGGTAAAGAGGAGAGGTAGACCATTCAGGAGATGTACATATCTCTGGGTAAAGAGGAGAGGTAGACCATTCAGGAGATGTACATATCTCTGGGTAAAGAGGAGAGGTAGACCATTCAGGAGATGTACATATCTCTGGGTAAAGAGGAGAGGTAGACCATTCAGGAGATGTACATATCTCTGGGTAAAGAGGAGAGGTAGACCATTCAGGAGATGTACATATCTCTGGGTAAAGAGGAGAGGTAGACCATTCAGGAGATGTACATATCTCTGGGTAAAGAGGAGAGGTAGACCATTCAGGAGATGTACATATCTCTGGGTAAAGAGGAGAGGTAGACCATTCAGGAGATGTACATATCTCTGGGTAAAGAGGAGAGGTAGACCATTCAGGAGATGTACATATCTCTGGGTAAAGAGGAGAGGTAGACCATTCAGGAGATGTACATATCTCTGGGTAAAGAGGAGAGGTAGACCATTCAGAGACTATTATGCTAACAATAGACATACATATACATTGTCGGTGCTAACTTCTCCTCTCCTCCCACCCACTAGGTGGAGCTACTCCAGGCTCTGACCCTTAGCGTTGCCTCACTCCGAGAGGAGAGAGAGGTTCTGGGTGAGGAGCAGAGGAGGTTCCGGGCCCTAGGGGGCCACATGGAGAGCCTGGTCCAGGAGCGCTGTAAGCCCAATGAGAAGGAGAAGTACAGGATGTTCATCGGGGACCTGGATAAGATAGTCAATTTG
The DNA here is from genome assembly GCF_901001165.1 of Salmo trutta. Lineage (NCBI taxonomy): Eukaryota > Metazoa > Chordata > Actinopteri > Salmoniformes > Salmonidae > Salmo > Salmo trutta. Next base: position 45,588,730 of record NC_042979.1, read on the forward strand.
TTGATGTCTCTGTGTGGCCGGCTGGCCCGGGTCCATAACGCTCTCTATGCCCTGGACAGAGAGGAAGAGACAGAGGACAGCGCAGAGGAGAGGGTGAGATATTAAACTACAGCACGGGGCACACTCTTTTCAGCTACGACCGGAAGTAATATTCTGTAGCAGGTTAGGAGAACATTTTCACTAACCTTAACCGAATTCTCCTAACCTGCTACGAAAAAGTCACTTCCTGTCGTAGCTGTATCGAAGTGCTGTGTAAAGAGTGTTTCTCTCTCTGCAGCACAGAGCAGGAAATTAGACTAAGCCGAACACTGCAAGTTACCTTCATAACATCTCAGGAGTCTTTGTTTTAGTCACATGTACAGTATCAGCCTGAGGCTGGCTCCTTTGTTTTAGTCCCAACTATCAGCCGGCTCCTTTGTTTTAGTCCCATCTATCAGCCTGAGGCTGGCTCCTTTGTTTTAGTCCCATCTATCAGCCTGAGGCTGGCTCCTTTGTTTTAGTCCCATCTATCAGCCTGAGGCCGGCTCCTTTGTTTTAGTCCCATCTATCAGCCTGAGGCTGGCTCCTTTGTTTAAGTCCCATCTATCAGCCTGAGGCTGGCTCCTTTGTTTTAGTCCCATCTATCAGCCTGAGGCCGGCTCCTTTGTTTTAGTCCCATCTATCAGCCTGAGGCTGGCTCCTTTGTTTTAGTCCCATCTATCAGCCTGAGGCTGGCTCCTTTGTTTTAGTCCCATCTATCAGCCTGAGGGTGGCTCCTTTGTTTTAGTCCCATCTATCAGCCTTAGGCTGGCTGTCACAGCTGTCGTCATGGAGAGAAGTGGACCAAGGTGCAGCGGAGTTAGTGTTCATAATTTTAATTCAAAAACGATCACTGGAACACTACAAAAACAAGTAAATACCGACAGCTAAACAGTACTGACAGCATAACACACTGAACAGAAACAATTACCCACAACCCCAAAGAAAAACACACACTACTATATAGGACTCCCAATCAAAGGCAACTCAACACACCTGCCTTCAATTGGGAGTCCAATCACCAACACAACACTTAACACACAAAAACCCCTGACCAAAACTAATACAATTGCTCCCTCTGCTGGTCAGGACGTGACACTGGCTCCTTTGTTTTAGTCCCATCTATCAGCCTGAGGCCAGCTCCTTTGTTTTAGTCCCATCTATCAGCCTTAGGCTGGCTCCTTTGTTTTAGTCCCATCTATCAGCCTTAGGCCGGCTCCTTTGTTGTAGTCCCATCTATCAGCCTGAGGCTGGCTCCTTTGTTTTAGTCCCATCTATCAGCCTTAGGCCGGCTCCTTTGTTGTAGTCCCATCTATCAGCCTGAGGCTGGCTCCTTTGTTTTAGTCCCATCTATCAGCCTTAGGCTGGCTCCTTTGTTTTAGTCCCATCTATCAGCCTTGTTTTAGTCACATCTATCAGCCTGAGGCTGGCTCCTTTGTTTTAGTCCCATCTATCAGCCTGAGGCTGGCTCCTTTGTTTTAGTCCCATCTATCAGCCGGCTCCTTTGTTTTAGTCCCATTTATCAGCCTGAGGCCGGCTCCTTTGTTTTAGTCCCATCTATCAGCCTGAGGCTGGCTCCTTTGTTTTAGTCCCATCTATCAGCCGGCTCCTTTGTTTTAGTCCCATCTATCAGCCTGAGGCTGGCTCCTTTGTTTTAGTCCCATCTATCAGCCTGAGGCTGGCTCCTTTGTTTTAGTCCCATCTATCAGCCTGAGGCCGGCTCCTTTGTTTTAGTCCCATCTATCAGCCTGAGGCTGGCTCCTTTGCTTGGCTGCTGAGTGTTAAGGATACATGACATCATGGTATCATGGCCACTCTCCCTTAATGAAGGAACATGACAGAGTTAACATATCATTTCATTTAGCAATAGATACAATGCTTCCAGCTCAAAAGAACCTCTTTCACGTCCTATTTATACTCATAAGCTGTCCTCTTTCAAGTCTGCTGGTGCAGTACTGCTTTTGTCCACCAGATGGGGCTCTATACACAGAGAACTGGGTTCGGAGGGCTGATAAACCCCACGAGGAAAAAACACCACGCCAGAAAGTAGTCTGTTGACAACAGATAGATGTTATGAATTTGTCACGTTTGACATCAAAACATTTCTACAATTTAGAATAAAAGACACCATGTTCACATACAACAACCATGTTCCCAGACTGAGAAGACAAAAGTTGAAAGCAGACAACTGACAGACTCCAAAATGGAGGAAAGTGAAGCCGTTTTCATAAAAAATGGGTTGCACTTTACATTACAGCAGCACAGAATAGTGTTGGTGAGAATAACATGGTTGGTAACAAGTTATAGCTAGCCACTCAGTCTCACAATGAAGTCCAACTGAATGTGTTTTAGCTAGTCAGAACGTAGACTATTGGCTTCCGGTACACAGCGAAAAAGGCTTGTCTGAAGGGAGATGCAAAGCTAATTTTGGCATTTTAAACAGCTGTAGCTACAACCAAATAGTCACCACACAGGTATTTGATAAAGCCAGAGTAATTGACCTACTCCAGTTTACCTTTCGCAAAGATATACCTTTAACGGTTTGGTTCTGGTAGTCCAGTCGTTCAAATGAGCTGTCATCAAACGGCAGATGGTTCCATGGCAGTGAATACTCGATGCGCCCTATCACTCATATGGTCGTCACAAAGTCAGAATTATCACTAAACCCCGCACATTTCTACAATGTATCTTTTTAAAATGTCATTTTAATCCTAAACTTAACCCTAAATGTATCCACACTGTAAACCTTATGCCTAACCCTAACCTTAAATTATTATATTTAAGCCCATTTTTACTTTGCGGCTGTGGAATCTGACTTTGTGGCTGTGGAATCTGACTTTGCGGCTGTGGAATCTGACTTTGTGGCTGTGGAATCTGACTTTGCGGCTGTGGAATCTGACTTTGCGGCTGTGGAATCTGACTTTGCGGCTGTGAAATCTGACTTTGCGGCTGTGGAATCTGACATTGCGGCTGTGGAATCTGACTTTGCGGCTGTGGAATCTGACTTTGCGGCTGTGGAATCTGACTTTGCGGCTGTGGAATCTGACTTTGCGGCTGTGGAATCTGACTTTGCGGCTGTGGAATCTGACTTTGCGGCTGTGGAATCTGACTTTGCGGCTGTGGAATCTGACTTTGCGGCTGTGGAATCTGAATTTGCGGCTGTGGAATCTGACTTTGCGGCTGTGAAATCTGACTTTGCGGCTGTGGAATCTGACTTTGCGGCTGTGGAATCTGACTTTGCGGCTGTGGAATCTGACTTTGCGGCTGTGGAATCTGACTTTGCGGCTGTGGAATCTGACTTTGCGGCTGTGGAATCTGACTTTGCGGCTGTGGAATCTGACTTTGCGGCTGTGGAATCTGACATTGCGGCTGTGGAATCTGACTTTGCGGCTGTGGAATCTGACTTTGTGGCTGTGGAATCTGACTTTGTGGCTGTGGAATCTGACTTTGCGGCTGTGGAATCTGACTTTGCGGCTGTGGAATCTGACTTTGCGGCTGTGGAATCTGACTTTGCGGCTGTGGAATCTGACATTGTGGCTGTGGAATCTGACTTTGCGGCTGTGGAATCTGACTTTGCGGCTGTGGAATCTGACTTTGCGGCTGTGGAAGCTAGTGGAAACCCACTGGGTCTGGCTCAATGATCTGGCTACACTTTACTCCAAATCATGTGAGTCGCGTCTAGGTTACCACAGATTATCCATTATATTGGCCAGATACTTTAGTGGCCACTCTAACAATGAAAATAAATGTCTTCAAAAATGTAAGGCAGCCGGCAGGCAAGATCCGGTGGGACCATTCTAGCCAATGAGAGGGCAGATACGAGTGTGATAACAGGCACACCTCTGATATAAAGTGATACAATGGCAAAGCTAGCTATTCTCTCTTGGAATGTGAAAGGCCTAAATTCGTCTATTAAACGTTCCAGCTGTCTCGATATCCTAGCAAGAAACCATATTGATATGGCAATGTTCCAAGAAACACAACTATTGAATATGAATCAGGTGAATTACTATCTGAACCAAGGATTTCTCTCGTATCTATAAAGAATTGTACACCTCTGATTGTAAATCCACACCAACCTTTTTTTTTAAGATATAAGAACTATTTTTCTCTCAACTGAGGAAGCCGGGTTTGCTGGGAGCCCACATCTCTTTCCATGAACTCAAAAGGGCATTGGATAACATGAATATACGCAAATCAGCCCGACTGCCTCTGAAGACCCAGATGGGTTATGGTACCCCAATCGTTTCCCATTTTAAATATTTGGGAATATACAGTACCAGTCAAAAGTTTGGACAGACCTACTCATTCCAGGGTTTTTCTTTATTTATTTTTTTACTATTTTCTACATTGTAGAATAATAGTGAAGACATCAAAACTATGAAATAACACATATAGAATTATGTAGTAACCAAAGAAGTGTTAAACAAATCAAAATATATTTTAGATTATTCAAAAGTAGACACCTTTTATGATGAGTTTGACGCACCTTTCCAATAAATATTCAGGGGCTGATTCTGGTGACACGATAATTGATGTTTTACTGCCGTTTGACAAATCAAAATATTATGAGCTCTTCTCCCGTAATAATCTCACCGTGTAGACTCATTAGCAGTGATGGAAAAAAGTACCCAGCCGTCATACTTGAGTAAAAGATACCTTGATAGAAAATGACTCAAGTAAAAGTGAAAGTCACCTAGTAAAATTCTTACTTGAGTAAAAGTCGAAAAGTATTTGGTTTAAAATATACTTAAGTATAAAAAGTAAAAATAAAAATATAAATAATTTCAAATTCTTTATATTAAGCAAACTAGCAAAATAACAATTGTCTTATTTTTTTGTAATTTATAGAAAGCCAGGGGCAGGAGTATATATGACAAAATGATTGGTTGAGTTGAAAATGCAATGGAAACTCTAGATGCTGATTTGTTACATGAAAACTTAAGCAAAAAAAATAAATGTTGTTGTGCGCTACGTCCTCACGTTGTGATTTCTATCCTCAACAAGTCAGTTTGGTGGAAACACACTGGTGGGAAAATGTGCAGATTTTATTTAATGTGGATTTTAGAATATTCACATGAAAATATGTTGCCAATTGGATGGAAACCTAGCTACTGACTTCCGTATAAAAACTCCTCGCTTGTAAAACGCCACCTGCTGGAGAAGACAGAGATTGAGCCCAGTTGTCCCTCTCGCTAGCCCCTTCCTCTCTGAGGACCCTATTACCACTATTGTCTACATACATCTGAAGATGGTTGATATGTCTGTCCTAGCTATCTCACTAATACAGTGTCCTAGCTATCTCACTAATACAGTGTCCTAGCTATGTCACTAATAGAGTGTCCTAGCTATCTCTCTAATACAGTGTCCTAGCTATCTCACTAATACAGTGTCCTAGCTATCTCACTAATACAGTGTCCTAGCTATCTCACTAATGCAGTGTCATTTTACATTTACATTTTAGTCATTTAGCAGACGCTCTTATCCAGAATGACTTACAGTAGTGAATGCATACATTTCATACATTTAATTTCATGCATTTAAAAAAAAAAAAAATTGAACTGGCCCCCCGTGGGAATCGAACCCACAACCCTGGCGTTGCAAACACCATGCTCTACCATGCTCTACCAACTGAACATGGCTAGCTATCTCACTAATACAGTGTCCTAGCTATCTCACTAATAACAATTCATGTTTTTCTAAAGATGTCACATTCTGTTCGCTAGGTGGTACCAGGTAATTGTGTGCACCACTACAGTCTGTCTATGTAGTTTAGTCACTAATCTCTAGACCACATATCCCCCCCAGGAGTCTCTGCACCAAGATGCCTTTAATAATCTATAAATCCTCTATCAGTAATATACAGAACAAAAATATAAACGCAACATGCAACAATATCAATGATTTTACTGAGTTACAGTTCATATAAGAGAATCAATCAATTAAAATAAATAAACATGAATGGACACGGGCGCAGCCATGGATGGATGGGTGGGCCTGGGCCCACCCACTGGGGAGCCAGGCCCAGCCACTGGGGAGACAGGCCCAGCCTGTCAGAATTAGTTTTTCCCCACAAAAGGTCTTTATTACAGACAGAAATACTCCTCAGTTTCATCAGCTGTCTAGGTGGCTGGTCTCAGACGATCCCGTAAGTGAAGAAGTCGGTGTGGAGGTCCTGGGTTGGCGTGGTTACACGTGTTCTCTAAAACTATGTTGGAGGTGGCTTATGGTAGAGAAATGAATATTCAATTATCTGGCAACAGCTCTGGCGGACATTCCTGCAGTCAGCATGTAAATTGCATGCTCCCTCAAAACTTAAGACATCTGTGGTATTGTGTTGTGTGACTTAACTGCACATTTTAGCGTGGCCTTTTATTGTCCCCAACACAATCAGCTTCTTGATATACCACATCTGTCAGGTTGATGGATTATCTTGGCAAATGAGAAATGTTCACTAACAGGGATGTAAACAAATTTGTGCACAGAATTTGAGATAAATAAGCTTTTTGTGTGTATGGAACATTTCTGTGATCTTTTATTTCAGCTCATGAAACATGGGACCAACACTTTACATGTTGCATTTATATTTCTGTTCAGTGTAGTATGAATCCTCTGTCTCCCCAGGAGTCTTTAATAATCTATATATCTCTGTTAACTCAGGAGTCTTTACAGCAGAAGCACCAGGATGTCTTTACTAATCTATATATATCTCTGTTAACTCAGGAGTCTTTACAGCAGAAGCACCAGGATGTCTTTAATAATCTATATATCTCTGTTAACTCAGGAGTCTTTACAGCAGAAGCACCAGGATGTCTTTAATAATCTATATATCTCTGTTAACTCAGGAGTCTTTACAATAGAAGCACCAGGATGTCTTTACTAATCTATATATCTCTGTTAACTCAGGAGTCTTTACAGCAGAAGCACCAGGATGTCTTTAATAATCTATATATCTCTGTTAACTCAGGAGTCTTTACAGCAGAAGCACCAGGATGTCTTTACTAATCTATATATATCTCTGTTAACTCAGGAGTCTTTACAGCAGAAGCACCAGGATGTCTTTAATAATCTATATATCTCTGTTAACTCAGGAGTCTTTACAGCAGAAGCACCAGGATGTCTTTACTAATCTATATATATCTCTGTTAACTCAGGAGTCTTTACAGCAGAAGCACCAGGATGTCTTTAATAATCTATATATCTCTGTTAACTCAGGTGTCTTTACAGCAGAAGCACCAGGATGTCTTTAATAATCTATATATCTCTGTTAACTCAGGAGTCTTTACAATAGAAGCACCAGGATGTCTTTACTAATCTATATATCTCTGTTAACTCAGGAGTCTTTACAGCAGAAGCACCAGGATGTCTTTACTAATCTATATATCTCTGTTAACTCAGGAGTCTTTACAGCAGAAGCACCAGGATGTCTTTATTAATCTATATATCTCTGTTAACTCAGGAATCTTTACAGCAGAAGCACCAGGATGTCTTTATTAATCTATATATCTCTGTTAACTCAGGAGTCCTTACAGCAGAAGCGCAACCAGCTGTGTAGTCAGCATGAGGATGCCAGGGAGCTGAAGGAGAATCTGGATCGTCGGGAGCGTGTGGTTCTGGACATCCTGAGTGGGTATCTGACCGGTCCGCAGCTAAGAGACTACCAGTATTACGTCTGTATGAAACCTGCCCTCCTGATACGACAGAGACACCTGGACGAGCTCATCAAGCATGGGGACGAGCAGCTCCACAGGCTGATAGAGAGTATCTCTCCTGGGGAGTCAGACTATCAGGGGCCTCCTGGGGACCACCAGGCCCAGCTCTGCTGCTCCTCCAACCCAGGGTTAGGCCCCAGGGGTCCCAGCCCTAACCTTGGTCCTACCCGTACTGTCCGCTCCACCACTGTAACATCACTGTGACTCCTGTAAACCACAACAATAACAGCCCTGGTCACTACCAGGGAACACTATACAGCAGCTGTCTCTGGTGCAATGGGTGAAGACTACTACATACAACACTATATGACTGGTGAATGACACTACATACAACACTATATGACTGGTGAATGACACTACATACAACACTATATGACTGGTGAATGACACTACATACAACACTATATGACTGGTGAATGACACTACATACAACACTATATGACTGGTGAATGACACTACATACAACACTATATGACTGGTGAATGACACTACATACAACACTATATGACTGGTGAATGACACTACATACAACACTATATGACTGGTGAATGACACTACATACAACACTATATGACTGGTGAATGACACTACATACAACACTATATGACTGGTGAATGACACTACATACAACAGATGAAGAAGAGACAGAGATATCATCTTTCCCCATATAGAGATGAACTGTAGAGAAAGGGACTTCATGTCTCCTTGTTCCGTACAGACAGACAAACTATGAGAAGTGAGCATGATGGATATGTTCTTGTGCGCCTCTCTCTATTTCTGCCTTCTCTGTTCCTCCAGCTTCTTCACATATCTCTGTTGTGACTGGTTGATTCAATACACAGCTGAAGTGCCTAGTGTAATTCATACGAACAGATTGACAGTTTTGAGTGTAACGGTAGTAGATGTACAACTGCCTGCCAAGACATTTTATTCACCGTATATCAGTTGAAATATTAATACTACCTTTACACATCACTACAGTTGAGAACTTTGTTTTGGCAGATTAACTACTGATTGGTCAGAATCACAGAACTAGAATGACTTGTATTTCTCATTCTGTTCCTATTGGTCAGGAGGAACCAGACCTGAAATAGGTCTGTTTTCTTTAGCAACACAATAGCACGCTCTGAAACACATGAATATGGAGCCACAATCTAAGGCTTTTTTTTTTATTTTTTATTACTTCAAATACTTATGTTTCAGACTCAAAAATGAAAGCTAATGAAAAACAAAAGCTACCATGACATTGACAGCAAATGCAATAATTATTTATATTATTAAAAAGAAATGGTATGTATTATGTAAGTGGTTGTGCTTTTTAATATGTAGATGAGAGAGAAAAAAAAACATTTTATATATTTTTTCAACTGAAAAAATGATGATGGAATGAGGCAAGTTTACAGTGGGTGTTCTAACTGACCTCTGGTCACGTGGTCTTCCTCTGATACAAGGCTGCGTGCTTCATGATGACCAGACTTCTAGGAAGTAGTTAGATGTTCCTTAGGAATGTTGCTGCCCAGTAAGTACATGTATACTGTGGGTGGAGCTTTCTCATGGGACGTGGTATCACTTCATAGGATATCTGGGTAAAAAAATAGAGAAGGTTTGAGATATTGTATGTTGGTAGTGTCAGTTCATCTGTGACATGCCTACTATTTAAACATCGTCTGACAACTCCTGTGTGACTTGCTTTTTCACCTCCCCAGAAAATGTACTATGCTAATTGATATTGTTGTATCCTTTTGAGAGCACCTTTGAAACATTTACAGATTATTCTAATTTATCCTAATCAGGCACATATTCATAAATATTTTCAACAATAATGGTGCCATCCATATTTTTTCTCCATAGCGTTTTCTGTGACATCACCGAATTAACAGATTTGACAGTTGCTGTAATCAAATTCCATGTATTAATCTTGCTTTATGACATGTAGAAGGAGGAGGCCGATTAGAAAACAGATCCTCGTTTACAAAATAAATCTATTTTTAAAGAGCCTTTGTGACAATTGTACTTTGACTATCTATTCTATAAACGTCTCGACTCATCAGCCATATTGTATCTTAGAATGTTATTGATGAGATTAGATCAACTTTATTGTCCCTGAAGGGAAATGTTTTCCTGATCCCAGATCTGTTGTCTTCTTCTATAGCCTGGTCCCAGATCTGTTGTCTCCTTCTATAGCCTGGTCCCAGATCTGTCGTCTCCTTCTATAGCCTGGTCCCAGATCTGTTGTCTCCTCCTATAGCCTGGTCCCAGATCTGTTGTCTCCTTCTATAGACTGGTCCCAGATCTGTTGTCTCCTATAGACTGGTCCCAGATGGTCTAAGGACTGTCCAAGTCCCACTGCAACACAATGCTACTGGTCTAAGGACTGTCCAAGTCCCACTGTAACATGGTGTTACTGGTCTAAGGACTGTCCAAGTCCCACTGTAACATGGTGTTACTGGTCTAAGGACTGTCCAAGTCCCACTGTAACATGGTGCTACTGGTCTAAGGACTGTCCAAGTCCCACTGCAACATGGTGTTACTGGTCTAAGGACTGTCCAAGTCCCACTGCAACATGGTGTTACTGGTCTAAGGACTGTCCAAGTGAACTATTTGACCTCAGGAGAGCACACCAGTAGGTGTTGTTAGATGATAGCGTGACAGTGTCAGAGTATTACCTCTGGTAACAGTCTCACCCTTCCACTGTTAAATATCTCTTGCACTACACAGCCTGTTGTTGAATTACAGGCTGAGAGGAAAAGGTTCAAATAGACATGCTTGTTTATCAGAAACGCTCACAACTATAGCAGTTAGTATACAATGACATGCTTTTATTCATACAGAAAGATAAAGCTGTAGTCAGACATGTAATATTGCCTAACTGAAACTCACCAAGTTATACAACCACACAAACGCAGTCTTGAATAACCTGCAAAACCTAGCACCCTCCTATACACACTCCTCCAGTGACAAGACCCAACATGTAGACGTTTCCATGTACACAAACATACTGTATTAAAGTTTACGACTCACCTTGAGAGTATTACAGTTACACTTGGATAGTGCCAATGTGGCCTGCAAAAATACTTTGTTTTAAGTTGTATAAGTCAACTTTAAAGTTTGAGTTAAGTTAGATAAAAGTTTAAAATGGGGGCCAGTCCCAATGTGCCCTCACTGAACCTATTCTCCCAATAAGGGGGCTGCGTCCTAAAAATGTCACCCTATTCCCTTTACAGTGGACTACTTTTGACCAGTGCCAACGGTTCTGGTCAAAAGTAGTGCACTATTTAGGGAATAGGGTGACATTTGGGGCACAAGGAAGGCGTCGTCCTAGTAGCAGCATGACAGCAACACAAAAGGACACGTTTTCCTCGACATGCCTCATCAAGTCCCACACAGTGGCCCCTAGCCCGGCCCTGCAGCTCACACACAGCACAGCCTTTCATAGACACCTCCTCTCCACCGTGGTCCCACCATGCCATGGTAGACATCCAGAGCTCCAGTCTGGAGGGGCGAGGAAGGCGAGGGACCCCCGATCTGAAGCCTCCCCTGGTCCCTTGCATACCTCCAACCCTCCAGAGCCGTCGCTGGCATGTAGCATTGTTTATCATGTCTGTTTACATTCACTGTATGAATCCAGCACCTGAAGAGCTTTTGTCTTGCATCCAAAATGGCACCCTATTCCCTTTATAGTGGATTACTTTTGACCAGAGCAGTGCGATACATAGGGAATATGCTGCTATTTGGATCAGAACCTCTGTTAACCCACTCTCTGCAGGTTAATGTTCAACACAGGTTATAATATTAATGTTGGAAACAAAATAAATAAGAGAGGTTAAAAAGGCTCAATGCAGCTGTTTTTATAGCAACATTAAATCATATCTGGGTAACAATGAAGTACCTTAATGTATTTTACTTGTTTTTATCTTGTTTAAATGTATCTCTAACTCTGCATTGTCAGAAAAGTATCTTTAAGTAAGCATTTCACTGTTAGTCTACATCTGTTTACGAAGCATGTGACAAATAACAGATTTATAATAGATTTCCATTAAAAAAAAGGGGGAAAATATTTTTTTGCAACAAAATCAAATTTGGTAGGAGTGTCTGGGAGTGGTCTGAGTGGGGAGGGGGGAACTGAAAACTAGCTGTTATTGGCTGAGACGTTTGGAACTCTTGATATTGGCCTATAAACCAATTTAAAAACATGCTGATGTCACCATGGAAAGCCGAAACTCCCGCCCATGCAAACCTGCTGATTAGAAGATCCTGGGTATGTTGTATTTTCAACCAGCAACTATCAGGAAATAACACTGTTTAAAAAAAATAAAAAATAAAAAACTTTTACAGTTAGTTTCATCAGCTGTTGTACAATATTATACAAAACACAAGAAAAAAAACTACATTTTGACTGCACTGGTCTTTAAGGAAATGGCTTTAGAGTGACATTAAATGAATAGTTTTAGTACTTCAGGACATGCTGCATCTGGAAACATGAGTGCATAAAGAGAGAAAACTGTGATTCAACTTTTTGGTGTCAATATAATACCGCAAAAATGGTGAATGAACCTTGTAAAACACCCGTGCATTATAAACCCCACTCAACCTTTGGGGATTTAAACTAGTGAACATTTGGCATCATATTCAACCTGGTGCAAGCGAGGATTCTTTTCTTTTAGTCAGATGATGTAATATACATTGCTATTCTGACAGGTCTTTGAACAAACAAAACCACATTCCAACGTCAGGTAACCACCTGAAACATGACACTGCTGAAGCACTTAACTTTTGTTGGAGAGAAGACATTTTGAAAAGGTTCTTCTCTGGTCATTAAAAAATAAAACACTAGAATGGAAACCATTTCCTCAGTAGCAAACAAACAAAAAGGTTCTCGCCACAATAAACACAACTGCAAAGCAATTATACTCAAATATGATAATGTAATACAATCTCTTTATAACTCCCACCTCACAGAACTGATTCTATTGTTTTTGTTTTCACAAGTGATACAGTTAACGCCTGTCTGTCATATCCATTCACAATAAAATACTTTAGACGGCTCGATAACGCAATCCCTACCCTCTTATTCAATTATTTGGTCTAAAAATTGTTTTTTTTTAATGAATGGATTAACAAAGAAAGCAAATCCGATTTTAAGTGGCAAATCAAAGTTGTGATGCCCCCACCCAGCCTAGTTAGTAAGTGGCTGGTGCCATTAGAATAGAGGTCATAGCAGGACAGACATCCTAAATGTCACACTATTGTCACACTAAAGAGTCGGACGACCGTGAACCTTCCCGTCCTGGGAACTTCATTAGAGTCTTATTCAGGAACGCAGCTATAGACGTGGACCTCTTCACCGCGGCTGAGCCCGAGGATGTCACCGGCCTTGGGGGTCTCTCTCCTGTGGACTGGGATGTGGAGCGACCCTCGGTGGAGGTCAAGCACTGAGGGGCCCCTAACATCTCTAGGAGGTCCATTGGGCCAGTGCGACTGAGGTACTGCCAGGCCTTCTTACCACTGGTGTCCCTGAGGGCCAAGTTGGCCCTGAACTTATGAACCAGAAGCCGGATCATCTTGTCGTTCCCGTGGATGGCGGCCAGGTGAAGAGGCGTGTAGCCACAGGTAGTCTTCACATCCACGTCCAGTTTCAACCCGGCTTTGTTGACTCCGTACCAGAGTGTGTTGAGGACGCGGTGGTCTCCATGTTTAGCGATCCAGTGCAGGATGGTATAACCAGTGATGAAGTCTCTCTTGGTGAGGAGGCTGGGTTCATCTCTGAACAGAGTGTAAATGTTGGCCCAGATTCCAGCGGCGCCCTTCACCAGCCAGTCATGCTCCTCAGGCTCCAGGGGGACCAGGTTGTGCCGGTGGAAGTAGGAGCTGTCATGGCCACTGATTAAGCTCTTGTTACTGGAGGCCCCAGATCGCATCTCCCCCTTCAGGTCTCTGTAGCTGGCTGTACGTGAGGTGGGGTGGGAGAAGGAGTGGCTGACGCTGAGGTTGGAGGAGAGGAGGTGGAGACGGTTGTGCCGTGCCGAGACGCCATCCTCCGGAAACCGTTGGTCCAGGTCGGCTCCGAGGCTACGACACATGCGGCTGCGGTGCTGGGTGCTTATTCGCTGGACGGCGGGTCGGAGAAAGGGCTCAGGGGCCGAACCATGAAGAGAGGTGGACTCATTGGACTCTGACCCGTCATCGTCATGGAGATAACCTGTGGAATGGTGCCATGACGATGCTATGTCCACCTCGTTGTTGTCAAGGTAACCGGTGGAGTGATGGTGACGCAAGGGGGCTCGCTTCACGGCGCAGTGCATCTGAGAGAGCTGCTCACCCGAGAGAAGCTGGTAGTTGAGGACTTCATAGCTGGCCCATTCATCTCTACGGGAACCCTGGGGCCACTCATCTCTACGGGAACCCTGGGGCCACTCATCTCTACGGGAACCCTGGGCCCACTCATCCCTGGAGTCCGGTGATGGGGAAAGGAGGAGGCTGCTGTGGCTATGACGGGAGGAGAGGCCGGAGTCGGCCTGGTGGTGGTACTGCTCTGAGTAACCAGAAGACCAACCACTAGCAGCAGCGGGGGTGTGGTACTGGTCGTCCAGGGGTAGGCAGCATTGGGGAGGCTGGGGGACAGCAGCTCTACTCTCCTCCAGATACTGGCTGTGAATGTCAGGGATAGAGACTGGGTCAGGGACTCCATCACGTTTTGGTCTGGGCTGCTGTGGGATGCTATGGTGGAGGTGAAGGCTGCCATCCAGGTTACCATCGCTCCTTGTCACCTGGGGGTCAGGGGTCAGGGGAGCAGCAGAAGGACTGTAACCATCAGATAAAGAAGGAGAGGAGCTGGCATGCTCTAGAGTGGTGAGCAGTGGACATCCTGTAGCTGCAGATGCTCCTCTGTGGTCAGCTTCAGAAGTCTTCCTCTTTGGCTGCACCGTATTCTGTTGCACCTGTGCTAGGTGAGGCTGATGTGTCAGGAGCGGATAGGACCTCTTGGCTTCTAGTGACTGCTTGCCAAGTGTGTGACCACCGATGTAAATGCCTTTGTGATTCAGTTCTGGGACTGAAAGAGTGAGAGTCACGGGTTCTTCATCCCATTTTGCTTCTGTGCTCTGACCACTTCCATCTTCTGACCCTTTTGATATTTCTGCATGATAAGATGGGCGGAATGGTGCCGCTCTGTTGCTGGATACCGGAGGTAGCGCATGGTCCGTCACATATGGCGAGGAGCTTTGGATAGGCTTTTCATAGGTGATTTTACTTTTCACATTGTTTTTGTTTACAATTCCAGACGAGGCCAATATCTTTTCTGTGAGTTGGATGGTGTTTCCCGGTGGAACATGGAACTTCTGATGTGTGACGTGCAAGTGCGTCTCGATCGATTTCTTCTGACCTCTCTCCTGGTTTCTGTTTACCGGATCTCTCGGCGAGAGGTCTCTCTCTCTCGCAGGTTGTTGTCCGGTGGAGGGTTTTGGGGAATGGGATCCGGCGGCGATATCTCCTCCAGCAACACGGCCCAGAAATGTCTTCCTCAATACAACGTATCTAACTCCCTCCTCCGTTTTCACCACAGCCACGGAGTTAATAAACGTTTTAAACAGTTCGCGGTTGTGTGTCTGGTTCTCGTGGTCCTTTATAAAAGCACTGAAGTGCGCCAACAATTCAGAGTTCTTCACTCTTCCACCGTTACACCGGAGAAAGTACAGCACCGAATCCTGAGTAAAATCGGTGGCCATTCCGTCTGTTTGCTCCAAGCCCGATGGAGTGTCAGCTGGGTTTTTCTGCGCCAGTATCACTTAACTCCGCCTGTATACCTGGGGCGTATTCATTAACCCGATTCTGTTGCAAAACGTTTCTTAAACGGAAGCAAACGGAACGAACACGGGCGGGACCAACCTGCATTTGTCCAATATAAACTGTCGTTTGCTCTGTTTGCTTCTTAAACTGTAAACGTTTACGTTTTGCAACAGAAACGGTTTAGCCTACTCCAAACGGAAAACGCAAACAATAGTATTTATTGGAGAAATTCAGGTAGGCCCCTCTCCGTTTGCTTTGCTTCCTTTGGTTCTTAAACGATAAACAGTTTCCGTAATGAATACACCCACGGTTTGGTTCTTAAATGGTAATTCATTGCAGAAACCGTTTACAGTTTAAGAAGCAAACAGAGCAAAATTAGATTTTAAATTGGTTAAATGCAGGTAGGTCCATCCCCATTTCGTTTGCTTCCGTTGAAGAAACGTTTTGCAAAAAAAATGGGGTAAGAGGCCCCTGAGAACGAGGTAACGTGCAGATGTTGTACTGCTGATGGTTTGTACCATTGTGGCTTCCGTTACTGAGCCATCTAGTTGTCGCGCCGGGGATAACAGTTGACAACTAGCATTTTTATTTATTTAACCTTTAACTCGGCAAGTAAGTTAAGAACACATTTTTATTTATTTAACCTTTAACTAGGCAAGTAAGTTAAAAACACATTTTTATTTATAATAACGGCCTACCCCGGACAAACCCTAACCTGGAAGACGCTGGGGCCAATTGTGAGCTGCCCTAATGGGACTCCCAATCACGGTCGGTTGTGATACAGCTTGGAATCGAACCAAGGTCTGTAGTGACACCTCTAGCACTGAGATGCAGTGCTTTAGACCACTGCGCCACTTGGAGCCCATTTTAGCTAAACCTTAACCTCAGTCTCCTAACCTGACACGTTTGTCCTTTTAACCTGCCATATGAATAGTTCTAACCTGCTGTGTAAGTCGCTCTGGATAAGAGCGTCTGCTAAATGACTTAAATGTAATGTAAACAAACCATCAGCATAACCACCCCGCAAGAAATGTGATGTCATATAAATTGAGCCTACCTAAAATAACGCTACGTTGCAATTTAGAAACGTGGAAAACGTTTAAAAATCATAGCCTACAACATTTGTTGGCTGGTCGCATTCAGACCTAAATCCTTTCATTGCTGTAATTTTATCTCAAACTTTAGGATATCCTGGTGTTGCAAGTTCCATGCTCTACCAATTTAGTACATTCATTTAGTCGCGTTATTGCCTCCCACCATTTACAGATGCTCCGGATGTTGCCCAGGGTCTGGTTTTCAAGACTAAATGTAGCCAATCAAGTTAATGCACATCGTATGTCCAGCAATATGCGGGACGACACAACGAAGCCACTTTGATACACAGTAACATGATAAAAACAGATTATTTCACTTGTTTTATTGGTGCCACATGTTGTCAGCAGTACATAGGCAGTCACCAGCACCCCAGAGCAAGAGCCTTTTGGCAATAAACTAAAAAAAAACAGCATGTTGTTTCTGAACAGCAAAGATAAGGTGAATTATGGTAGCTACATCTTCAAACCCTCTTCTTGATTGCATCTGAAATGTCACCCTATTTCCCCCCCCATAGGCCTCTAATAAAAAGTTGTGCACTATGTAGGGTATAGGGCGCCACTTGGGACAGACAATCTTTTAACAAAGCTGTTTATCTTAAAACATATTACTCCATTGGGTAAATTGATTCAGTTACGCATCGTCATTAATGACAGTAGCTTGTAACGTTCATTCTTTGGTTAAACTACTACAGCACACTGTGACGGGACAAAAACCAGGAAAGTTGTGGAAGGGGATATTTAGATTATTAAACGTAATAAAATCTTAGAAACGACCGTTCAGTACTTCAGGTTAACATAGTTCTACAGTCAAACTCTACAGTGACATGTTTTGTGAGGGGTTAAAGACAACATGCTGAGAATTATTATTCTTTTTTTATTTTTTTAGGAAAGGAGGAAGGTAAAAGAAAATAAATATACTGATTGAAACTTAGATTAGTTAGTGTCAAAAACAGAAATAAAATGAAACGACCTTACATTAGAGACATATCATCACAGAGACTCACAGGGAGAAGTAGTAATTTCACCTCTTTTTTGAAGGACAAGATTATTCCTTTATTTATTTAATTATATATATTTTTTTATCATTTTATATTTGTGCTCAACAAATAGTTATGAAATAGCATATTTTTTTGGTGACTTTTTTGGGCTCAATCGATGCCTGGGGTTGGTGGATAAATGCCATGACAGATTGAATACTGAGACTTATTTTCCTTGCAGCTCAAGTAGAGAGGAAGAGAAGGCCTTGGTTTCATCCTCTTCTTCTCTATGAGACACTGACGGGTTGGAGAGGGGGGCAGGGGGAGGTGTGGTCCTCCCGCCTGACCAACAGGACAGGACTCTCCTCTAGAGGCTCCTCCCCCGTTACCGCCGTCCCTTCCGGAGCGACCCCGTTCTCTTCGTTGTAGAGTCGTTTGATCCCCTCGTAGAATTCGTCGACCTCCATCTCCTCCACCTTAATAATAATAATAATAATATTATTATTTATAAGCACATAATAATACAATACATTATTTAATTTCTAATATAATACATTACATTTGTATAGAGCTTTTCATAGTCATCTCAAAGCTCTACTACAAAAACATAACATTAACACAATATGCTTTCATAATCAAGGCAAGTCAAATAGCATACAGTGCATTCGGAAAGTATTCAGACCCCCTCAACTTTTCCACATTTTGTTACGTTACAGCCTTATTCTAAAATGAATTAAATAAAACACATTCCTCAATCTACACACAATACCCCATAATGACATCACAATACCCCATAATGACATCACAATACCCCATAATGATAAAGCAAAAACACGTTTTTAGAAAATGTATTAAAATAAAAACAGAAATACCTTATTTCCATAAGTATTCAGACTGTTTGCTATGAGACTCTAAATTGACCTTAGGTGTATCCTGTTTCCATTGATCATCCTTGATGTTTCTACAACTTGATTGGAGTCCACCTGTGGTAAATTCAATTGATTGGACATGATTTGGAAAGGCACACACCTGTCTATATAAGGTCAGAGCAAAAACCAAGCCATGACATACGATGTGCATGTCAGAGCAAAAACCAAGCTCTGAGGTCGAAGGAATTGTCCGTAGAGCTCCGAGACACGATTGTGTCGAGGCAAAAAGCTGGGGAAGCATTGACAGTCCCCAAGAACACAGTGGCCTCCATCATTCTTAAATGGAAGATGTTTTGAACCACCGAGACTCTTCCTAGAGCTGGACGCCCGGCCAAACTGAGCAATCGGGGGAGATGGGCCTTGGCCTGACAGAGCTCCAGAGTTCCTCTGTGGAGATGGTTGTCCTTCTGGAAGGTTCTCCCATCTCTACAGCACTCCGCCAATCAGGGCTTTATGGTAGAGTGGCCAGACGGATGCCACCACTCAGTATTTTTATTTAACTAGGCCAGTCAGTTAAAAACAAATTCTTATTTATAATGACGGCCTACCCCGGCCAAACCCTAACCCGGACGACGCTGGGCCAATTGTGCGCCGCCCTATGGGACTTCCAATCATGGCCGGTTGTGATACAGCCTGGAATCGAACCAGGGTTTGTAGTGACGCCTCTAGCACTGAGATGCAGTGCCTTAGACCGCTGCGACTTGGGGAGCCCAAAAGGCACCTAAAGACTCTCAGACAATGAGAAACAAGATTCTCTGGTCTAATGAAACCAAGATTGAGCTCTTTGGCCTGAATGTCAAGCGTCACATCTGGCGGAAACCTGGCACCATCCCTATGGTGAAGCATGGTGGTGGCAGCATCATGCTGTGGGGATGTTTTTCAGCGGCAGGGACAGGGAGACTAGTCAGGATCGAGGCAAAGATGAACAGAGCAAAGTACAGAGAGATCCTTGATGAAAACCTGCTCCAGAGTGCTCATGACCTCAGACTGGGGCGAAGGTTCACCTTCCAACAGGACATCGACCCTAAGCACACAGCCAAGACAGCAGGAGTGGCTTCGGGACAAGTCTCCGAATGAACTTGAGTGGCCCAGCCAGAGCCCGGATTTGAACCTGATCAAACATCTCTGGAGAGACCTGAAAATAGCTGTGCAGCAACACTCCCCATCCAACCTGACAGAGCTTGAGAGGATCTGCAGAGAAGAATGGGAGAAACTCTCCAAATACAGGTGTGCCAAGCTTGTAACGTCATACCCAAGAAGACTCAAGGCTGAAATCGCTGCCAAAGGTGCTTCAACAAAGTACTGAGTAAAAGGTCTGAATACTTATGTAAATGTGTTTCATTTTTTTTTGCTTTGTCATTCATTATAGGATATTGTGTGTAGATTAATGAGGGGGAAAAACAATTTAATACATTTTAGAATAAGGCTGTAACGTAACAAAATGTGGAAACGGTCAAGGGGTCGGAATACTTTCCAAATGCACTGTATCTAGGTAGGTGTTAAAAATACTTTACTCCGGTTGATGAAGCAGCCAAGCTCTCACCTTGCGCTTGGCTGAGTGCTTGCAGCGCAGGGAGACTTGGTGGGAGTGGTGGCTGGGTTTAGGTGGTCCATGGACCTGGAGCAGGGTGGTAGAGGAGACCCAAGAGAGGCTCCTGTCCCTAGGGGCCGTGGATGTCGCTGGTGGGTCTGTGTCTGGGGTGGGGAGCCTGGTGTTGGACTCTCTTCCCCGGGTGTAGGGGTCTGGGTCCAGACTGCGGTGCAGGGACTGGTAGATGTACACAGTGTTGGGAGGCAGGGAAGCTTCCTGTGTGGACAGGTGACGTGACACCAGCTCTCGACATCGGATCAGCTGAGAACTGTCAATCTAGGAGTGGGAGATAAACGACAGTCTGGATTATAATTATGTTAATAGCTAGGTTTCCATCCAATTGGCGGCAGATTTTCAGGCAAATATTCTAAAATCCACATTAAAATATGCGCATGTAACCGATGTGAAATGGCTAGCTAGTTAGCGGTGGTGCGCGCTAATAGCGTTTCAATCGGTGACGTCACTCGCTCTGAGACCTGAAGTAGTTGTTCCCCTTGCGCTGCAAGGGCCGCGGCTTTTGTGGCGCGATGGGTAACGATGCTTCGTGGGGTGTCAGTTGTTGATGTGTGCAGAGGGTCCCTGGTTCGAGCCCAGGTTGGGGCGAGGAGAGAGACTGAAGCTATACTGTTACACACATTTCCCATCCATTATCATGTCACCAGAATTCATATTTATTGTAAAGGAGCATTAAACTCATCAAAGTGCACTTTCACCACCCTGTGAAATGTATAACTTATTTCATCTGAAGCCTAATAAACTGCATGGTTTCCCGAGTCCTAGTGGGGAGGACCACACACGCCATATCATTGCGTGACTCCAAGTTTACTTCGATATGATGGTTATTATATCAATATTTGCACATAAGGGCGTTTCCACCGCATAATACATTTTACCGACACAAAAAGATCCCACCATGTCAAAACGAACAACTGATCTGTCTGCATTTATAAAATTGTACCGAAACGTCCTGTTTCCATCACAACTGTTGAAATCTTTTTTTTTTTTTTTTTTTACAGTAATGATTTTACAGTAACGTGGTTAGAGTCAAAATACAGGCTGACTATATTATGCAACTAATGGACGGCAACGGTTCCCAGAGGCATCCTGATAATACCACTGATATTTATTGAATAAGCGTGATTTGAAACGTGGGAGGGACTACAACATCCATGTTATCCCCTGTATTTGTTCTGGGTTTTAGTGAACAGGTTTTTAAAGAGAAAGAGAGATGGGTTATATTCCACAACAGCAGAAAATATTTTTTTGTTATCTCAGAATGTTCTGGCAATTCTCAAACAGGAACTTCATTGGGAGGAAGGATGTTTGAGACATGCTTTTTACATTCGTATCACAAAACCATTTTTGAGAAAATCGTGATGAAAGTGGCAATTTTAAGCCCCTTTAGACTTACTAAGTGTACAAAACATTAGGAACACCTTCCTAATATTGACTTGCACCCCCTTTAGCCCTCAGAACAGCCACAGTTGGTCGGGGCGTGGACTTTACAAGGCTTCAAAAGCGTTCCACAGGGATGCCGACGCCAATGCTTTCCCACAGTTGTGTCAAGCTGGATGGATGTCCATTGGGTGGTGGACCATTCTTGATACACACGGGAAACTTGTGTGTGAAAAACTCAGAAGCGTTGCAGTTCTTGACACACTCAAACCGGTGCGCCTGGCACCTTCTACCATACCCCTGTTCAAAAAGGCACTTAAATATTTTGTCTTGACCATTCACCCTCTGGCACACATACAATTCATGTCTCAAATTGTCTCAAGGCTTAAAAAAATCTTTCTTTAACCCGTCTCCTCCCCTTCATTTACCCTGATTGAAGTGGATTTAACAAGTGACATCAATAAGGGATCATCGCTTTCGTCTGGTTGGTCTGTCGTAGAAAGAGCAGGTGTTCCTAATGTTTGTACACTCAGTGTGTGCGAGCGCGCTTCCTGTAAGACCTTATGATCTGTGATAGTGGAGTCATAATACTCCTTATAGCATGCTCTAACTTATTCAACATAAAACATATTTATATTCATAAAATAACCCTTTTTGATTTAGACAGTTTCATCAAACATCACATTTTCCAGAGCGGGCTCTCTGGTACTTTTAATGATATAACATAAAAATGTACATTATATGTCATGAATTAATCAGACCTCCTTTAGGATTGTACATTCAGCAAACCACCAGCAGAGGGAGTTCCCTTTGAATCCATTTCCCCCATTCACTGTGTTGGTGGGGTTCATTCAAATATATCAGAACTTCAGAATTAGCAGAGAGCCCAATCTGGAAATTGTATTTAATTGTAGAGTATATTGACCAAAACAATATGGTGTAAAAATATGGTGTAAAAAAGTTGAGATATTAATATGTTTAATGTTGAATAAATGAATGTGAAACATTATATTTCAGAATCTAGACATACCCCATATGTTAGAGCACACTATAAGGAGAATAATGAGTCCAATATGTTTTCTGTATCATGTACGGTTCACAGATCACAAGGTATAGCTAGGTGTCATCAGCTAAAATAACCCTAATTTATAAGACCGTTCTTGTTTGATTAAATGGTGGTTGGACCCATCTGTGTGAAGCTAGCCATAACAAGGATTAGCCACAATAGTGGACTTTGCAGTTAGCCTTCAAAATAAAAGTATGTCATTGACAGTGATGCAAAATGAGTACAAATAGTAGAATTATGCCATAATTTAAAAGAGATCATGCTAAACAAAAGACAATGTTAATTTGACAAAAACCTGTTGAAATCACACTGGATGTATTATACTTTAGAATTGCATTGGGGGCATCCTTATTTCACTGAGCCTTCCCTGTAGCTCAGTTGGTAGAGCATGGTGTTTGCAACACCAGGGTTGTGGGTTCGATTCCCACGGGGGGCCAGCACAGGAATTAAAAAAAAAAAAAAATGTATGAAATGTATGCATTCACTACTGTAAGTCGCTCTGGATAAGAGCGTCTGCTAAATGATGTAAATGTAAACTGTACAGCCTTACCTATTGATTGTGGATCAGTGACATGGGGTATCAGTCTACTCAGTGACACCCAGAGAACACAACTGTGAAGAGTTTACGCAAATATTAGCGTTGTAGCTCTTATCGCGGGACTGTGATTAAAATCACCTCCCCAGTCAGCCTATTGTGTGTATTGACATTCATATTGCACTATACAGCCTTACCTAAGGATTGTGGATCAATGACATGGGGTATCAGTCTACTCAGTGACACCCAGAGAACATTAGCATCGTAGCTCTTATTGCAGGACTCAGAAACAACTGTGAATTGAGCCACATTTATTGTCAACCTTTGTGTATTGAACAGTATTCCTCAGGAAAAACAATACTGTGTGGATGTTTTGGAGTCTGATAACTCTGAGGAGGATGTTGGGAAAACATTGATCCCCAATCCTTAGGTTGAGTTGTACAGTGCAATATGAATGTCAATACACACAGTAGGCTGACTGGGGAGGTGATTTCACACAGTCACAGTCCCGCGATAAGAGCTACAACGCTAATATTTGCGTAAACTCTTCACAGTTGTGTTCTGTGGGTGTCAGACTGATACCCCATTTCACTGCTTCACATTCCAACCATGTTTTAACATTATCTAGTCTAAATATGGCATGATTCCACCACAATTATAACCTTCTGCATCGCTTTCAAAGAAGTACTTTTGATTATGAAGGGAAACCGCAAATTCCACTATTGTGCCTAATCCTTATTGTGGCTAGCTTCACAACACATAACCAGGTCCGGTCGAGCATCACTAGCCTGATGAAGCTATCTGGCTGCTTATAATGTTAGCTTAGGGCAACAGGGTTAAGAAGCTGGCTAGCTATTTATTTTCATTTTCAGGATTCCTAAAATCATTGCTAAGAATAATGAAAATGACTGCAGTTTCTACTGGTCATCGTTTTCAGGCTGGTTGTATTGGTACTAGCTAGGTACCAAGCTAAAGCCAACTACCCCAGAAGTTGCGGTCGAACAAATAATACCCTATTACCAACGCGGTATTGTAAACACATCGTTCGTGGCTGGTGAGTGTTTGTTTGCAGACTGTTTGTACAGCTTTGACAGTGATACTGATAGTAGTGGTGGTGCTTGGCTTGCACGGGCAAATTCACAACACACAACATTATATAATACAACTTTGCTATTTAATGCGTCAAATTAAAAGCTAATTTAACGTGTCAAAGAGTGTTATTATTTGAAGTGTATCTTTTTTCACACGCAAAGACCCAAACGGCGTCCCATACTTACAGGAGGCATGTACAGGTCTAAAAAGGGCCTAATATTTCCACTTTCACCATGATAATATAAAAAATGGTTTGTGATACAAATGTAAAAAGCAGTTCAAACTTGTCTACAGGTAGACCAGAGAAACAGACATCCCTCATTGGCAGATGAGTATAATCCCTGATTAGAAGCACCTCATGGGTCGCTCACCTGTGTTCCCTACAAATGTTGTTTTGAATGAAAAAGCTTTGTACATAGACACTGAAGAAGGCTGTAAAGCCAAAATGTCTGAATGCGATCCCAGATGTAGTGAAAAGAAAACAAGTGAAACATTAAAAAGGAAGCTATATGTTTACATCACACCTTTCAACTGAATGAATGGGTATTACGCACCATCCAAACTTCTGGGAGAGCGCGATGGTCCACTTTTGATAAACATCCCTTCCTCCCAATGAAGTTCCAGAACATTCTGAGATAACTATTTTCCACTCCCCTGGTGTGGAATCACCTAGATAGGGAGTGGGTCAGATTGGACTCCACATCGACACCGGTACATGTCTGTGATTTAGGTAGAAGCCCTCACTGCCTATCTGGCCCCTATCTCAACATACTGTACTGCAGGCCTACTTGTGCTTTCTAAGTACCTGTGTTTTCCTGAGCAGGAGGACAGTGAGAGTTTAGTACCTGTGTTTTCCTGAGCAGGTTGATGGTGAGAGCCAGCCAGTCAAGGCAGATATTCTCCAGCTCCAGGGTGACGAGGGCCAGCGCCAGCATGGATCCCCGGGAGAGGGGCTGTAGCAGGGCGCTGTCGGACAGGCAGTAGTGCAGCTGCTGGGTCAACACTGACAGGTGCTGCGACGGGTTACACCCCACCAGACCCAACATGAACCGTGGCTTGCAGGACAGCACCATGGCATGGAACTGAAGGGAAACAACAGCCTGTTAGTTAGCGGGCAAAGCTTTTTCACAAAACTGTTGTACATAGGGCTGTGGCGGCGGCTGTATTACCGCCACACCGGCAGTCATGACCGCAGACAAATTCCACGTGACCGTTGAGTCATGGTAACCTCCTTTTAATCACTCTGGACATGTGTTAGTAGTACCCAGCTTGTTAACAACCATCAGGTCCTAATGGCCTGGGACTCAGGGCTCTATTGTCCCTCCATCAGGTCCTAATGGCCTACTACTCAGGGCTCTATTGTCCCTCCATCAGGTCCTAATGGCCTGGTACTCAGGGCTCTATTGTCCCTCCATCAGGTCCTAATGGCCTGGTACTCAGGGCTCTATTGTCCCGCCATCAGGTCCTAATGGCCTGGTACTCAGGGCTCTATTGTCCCGCCATCAGGTCCTAATGGCCTGGTACTCAGGGCTCTATTGTCCCTCCATCAGGTCCTAATGGCCTGGTACTCAGGGCTCTATTGTCCCTCCATCAGGTCACTATTGGCCTGGTACTCAGGGCTCTATTGTCCCTCCATCAGGTCACTATTGGCCTGGTACTCAGGGCTCTATTGCCCCTCATCAGGTCACTATTGGCCTGGTACTCAGGGCTCTATTGTCCCTCCATCAGGTCCTAATGGCCTGGTACTCAGGGCTCTATTGTCCCGCCATCAGGTCCTAATAGCCTGGTACTCAGGGCTCTATTGTCCCGCCATCAGGTCCTAGTGGCCTGGTACTCAGGGCTCTATTGTCCCTCCATCAGGTCCTAACTGCCTGGTACTCAGGGCTCTATTGTCCCGCCATCAGGTCCTAATGGCCTGGTACTCAGGGCTCTAGTGTCCCTCCATCAGGTCCTAATGGCCTGGTCCTCAGGGCTCTATTGTACCTCTGACATCAATGCAAATTTTATCGAAAATCACGAACACTAGGCCCATCTTACTTTTAAAACTCACGTCACTGTGATGAACAATTTGAACAAAGAAGTTCAACAACACTCATACACATATCAGAGCTTATGCATATTCATAAGCTTATGCATATTCATAAGCGCAAGCCAGAAAAAAAATAAAAAATAATTATGATTGTGCCGTTATACAATACATAGCGTACCGCATATTACACATGGCAGAAAAACATAAAACTAAAAGGATTTAAGATGTTTTTGGTACATAATTGGTCTAGCCTATACTCCAAAATAAAACAAATTTGAGTCATTTCCTTTCAGTGTGGACTGTATTATTATGCATGGACTGTTGGACTGTTTACGCTCCAAAATGTCTAGCCATGAGTCTGGGAGAGAACTTACAGCCTTAGGCAGTTGGTCCATTGATTATGCAGAGCAGTTTACAGTTAACCTACAATTATAGTGCATTTGAATAGCCTAGTAATAGGGAATAGTTTTTATATTTTCATTATTAATTACATGACACCATTACCTTAAGCTATACAGAATATCTTACCAGCAGTTTCAATCTCCTCCTCTCTCTCTCTCTCCTTTATTTTTCGAGCGCGCAGACAGGCTATCAATAGTTTAGTGAAATATGTTTCGTTGCAGAAACATATTACTATCAATGTTCCCAAACAGATTTCACTTGGTTTCCTAAATTAAGCACTGGGTAGCTACAGGAACAGGGTTGGAGAGCCCAGGGCATACAGAGTACTGGGTAGCTACAGGAACAAGGTTGGAGAGACCATGGCATACAGAGTTTGGGGCGGGAATATCAACGTTCACGTAGCGAGAGCATGCTCCTCAAACAGCGGTTGACGCGTACAGTGAAATAAAAGTGTTCTTATATTAATTTATACTATAAAAGTAGGAAAAGGGACCGGTGGGAAAGTGGCCTCCATTTCCTATTCCAGTGCAAACAGATAACATGTGTTTCTTCCCCTCCCTCTGTTCCTGCCCGTTAATAAATGGGCCATTCTGAATCAAAACTCATTTTACATATTAGGTAAGACTAGATTACATTGAGAATAGTTTGATTGATGGGTGAAAATATGATCACTTGCTGAGAACAGTTTGTGCAGCCTGAGGCAAAGAACAGAGATCAAGTTTTTTCTTTCTCCTTTCTCAAATCATCAATAGTCTATAGTCGCATCATGCAGCCCATATATGTTTTGATTTCTAAGACATTCTAAGGATTGTATCATTCACAACTAAAGTTGCAAAATAACTCTAAATCTAGTATATAGAACCTGTTTGAAATTATCTCTTTGCGGTGGTTCTGTCCAGGACACTACTTCAAGCCTCTTGTGGTGGTTCTGTCCAGGACACTACTTCAAGCCTCTTGTGGTGGTTCTGTCCAGGACACTACTTCAAGCCTCTTGTGGTGGTTCTGTCTAGGACACTACTTCAAGCCTCTAGCGGTGGTTCTGTCTAGGACACTACTTCAAGCCTCTAGGGTGGTTCTGTCCAGGACACTACTTCAAGCCTCTAGCGGTGGTTCTGGCTAGGACACTACTTCAAGGCTCTAGCGGTGGTTCTGGCTAGGACACTACTTCAAGGCTCTAGCGATGGTTCTGTCTAGGACAAGACTATGAATGTGGTGACGGAACCCAATACTCACAATGTGTAGAAATTCCAGCGGTGTGGCAGCGTGCAGGTCCCAGTTAAGTTTATCCAGAATGATCCTCTCCATTCTTAGTATCTCTGATGGGGAGCAGCCACATCTGCTGCTGCTGGCCAAGTCACGCAGCAACGGCACACGCTGCACACACAGGACTTTGGGTTAGTTGGATTCAAAACAACAATAGCAAACAAGCAGAAAGGCAGCCCACCAACCACTTCCTCTCTGCCCACCAACCACTTCCTCTCTGCCCACCAACCACTTCCTCTCTACCCACCAACCCTGCCAATTTGACACCAAGAACTCTAATAATTTTATTTAAACTTAATTGTTTGACCTCCTAATGGTACTAATCTTAATAGCACAGAGCCAAACATTTCAGCATTTGGAAAACTATTTTATTTGGCCATTCATAAAACAGTTTTAATAGAGCTGCAAATCAAATTAACAAATAAAGCATTCTGAATCTGAATGGTTATGTATTCACTAAGGAAGGACTGATGGTGTCGTAGGTAATGGTTATGTATTCACTAAGGAAGGACTGATGGTGTCGTAGGTAATGGTTATGTATTCACTAAGGAAGGACTGATGGTGTCGTAGGTAATGGTTATGTATTCACTAAGGAAGGACTGATGGTGTCGTAGGTAATGGTTATGTATTCACTAAGGAAGGACTGATGGTGTCGTAGGTAATGGTTATGTATTCACTAAGGAAGGACTGATGGTGTCGTAGGTAATGGTTATGTATTCACTAAGGAAGGACTGATGGTGTCGTAGGTAATGGTTATGTATTCACTAAGGAAGAACTGATGGTGTCGTAGGTAATGGTTATGTACTCACTAAGGAAGGACTGATGGTGTCGTAGGTAATGGTTATGTATTCACTAAGGAGACTGATGGTGTCATAGGTAATGGTTATGTATTCACTAAGGAGACTGATGGTGTCGTAGGTAATGGTTATGTATTCACTAAAGAAGGACTGATGGTGTCGTAGGTAATGGTTATGTATTCACTAAGGAAGGACTGATGGTGTCGTAGGTAATGGTTATGTATTCACTAAGGAAGGACTGATGGTGTCGTAGGTAATGGTTATGTATTCACTAAGGAAGGACTGATGGTGTCGTAGGTAATGGTTATGTACTCACTAAAGAAGGACTGATGGTGTCGTAGGTAATGGTTATGTACTCACTAAAGAAGGACTGATGGTGTCGTAGGTAATGGTTATGCATTCACTAAGGAAGGATGTGTGGTGTCGTATGTAATCACCTCGTCCTCCTCGCTGGTTTTGGCAGCCAGGAAGTAACAGGCGATGGCGATGCAGCGGAGGTACTTTGGACGGGCCTGAGTAGAGAGAGAGAGAGACTGGGTCAGGAGGACTACGTGATGTCACTAGTACCCACTGTCTAAACTCACTACCCTGGGTTCCAAATGTTCCCTGTTCAGACAACTTGCCAGGTATACACAGAAGGGTAACTAGTTTAGGCCTATCACTTTGGATGGGCCTGAAGAGGAGGAGAACGGAGAGACTGGGTCAGGACTGAAGAGGAGAGAGAACGGAGAGACTGGGTCAGGACTGAAGAGGAGAGAGATAAGGGAGACTAGACATCTACCACCCCACTACCACTATCAGATTAGAGCCATAATGGAGACTAGACATCTACCACCCCACT
Source organism: Salmo trutta (assembly GCF_901001165.1). NCBI lineage: Eukaryota > Metazoa > Chordata > Actinopteri > Salmoniformes > Salmonidae > Salmo > Salmo trutta. The sequence continues at coordinate 45,618,256 of NC_042979.1, forward strand.
ACCACTATCAGATTAGAGCCATAATGGAGACATCTACCACCCCACTACCACTATCAGATTGGAGACATAATGGAAACTAGACATCTATCACTATCAGATTAGAGCCATAATGGAGACTAGACATCTACCACCCCACTACCACTATCAGATTAGAGCCATAATGGAGACTAGACATCTACCACTATCAGATTAGAGCCATAATGGAGACTAGACATCTACCACCCCACTACCAGATTAGAGCCATAATGGAGACTAGACATCTACCACCCCACTACCTCTCAGATTAGAGCCATAATGGAGACATCTACCACCCCACTACCACTATCAGATTAGAGCCATAATGGAGACTAGACATCTACCACCCCACTACCACTATCAGATTAGAGCCATAATGGAGACATCTACCACCCCACTACCACTATCAGATTGGAGACATAATGGAAACTAGACATCTATCACTATCAGATTAGAGCCATAATGGAGACTAGACATCTACCACCCCACTACCACTATCAGATTAGAGCCATAATGGAGACTAGACATCTACCACTATCAGATGTGGTAGATATAAGGTTAAACGATATATAGTATCGTTTTGACAATATCGTAATATTATTTTTGCACTAGTTGGCTGTGCCTGCACAAAAACGCCAGTATTTTTCCTTCATAGCTTGTTCTACATCTTTTAAAATAGTGAGCCAACTTGTTTCCAGCACTTTTATTTCCATGACGGATCAAAACTCATGGCTCTTGTCTCTTGGCAGCAGACATGTTTTATTTAACCTTAATTTAACTAGGCAAGTCAGTTTAAGAACAAATGATTATTTACAACATATGGTGAGCAATATGTTTGAAACATCGAATCACAATAAAAATCACAATATCAAATCGTATCGGCACCTACGTATCGTGATTAAAAAAAAAAAACGTTGGCACCTTACCTTTATAGTGCCTAAAAACCTGTCCAAAATACTGATGGCTAGGGAGAGGGTCTCTGGATATAGCTTGGTGTCACTGTGGAGGTTAATGAGCCAGCACACAGCCTCATCACGCTGGGCAGGGGAGATGTCTGTATCCTGGGGAACAACAGAAGCAGAAGGGGTCCGTAAAAATCACAGGGCACATCACAGGTCAGTCGCTGAGGAGACATAGCATTAAGTGTCAGTAAACAGTGCTTGAATGACCCTTTCACATTCAGAGAAAAGGAAATAATAAAAAAAAATGTACAATTAGGCTATAGTATCAACGCACAACGTATTAAAACCACTCACTTAAATAACTTACAAAAAGTCAAAATCATAGGCTTGATTAAACTACAGGAACAATATATTAATTTGTGAAAGAACATGAATGTCAATGAAAGAAACAAAACGCTGCTAACATTTCTGTTAAAAGTATGTTGGTCCCTTGACAACAAAGTAAATGAGAACGTTAAAACCATGACAACTGACCTTCTGAACCGACCTGCTTAAGGAGTCTGTATCCTAGCTTCGGTATGCTGGTCTGTGCCTTGCATAATCCCTTAAAGGGATACTTCTGGATTTTGGCCCTTTAGTTACTTCCCCAAAATCAGATTAATTTGTGCATGCCATTTTTATGTCTCCATGTCCTATATGAAGGAAATTAGAGGTAGTTTCGCGAGCCAATGCTAACTAGCGTAGGCACAATGATCGCACGCCTATGTGTATCTGCTACCATGCTAGAAGATACCCATAGTCTTCCAGTCATTGTGGTAGCGCTAGTTAGCAATTGCGGTAGCATTAGTTAGCAATTGCAGTAGCATTAGTTAGCAATTGCGGTAGCGCTAGTTAGCAATTGCGGTAGCATTAGTTAGCAATTGCGGTAGCATTAGTTAGCAATTGCGGTAGCATTAGTTAGCAATTGCGGTAGCATTAGTTAGCAATTGCGGTAGCATTAGTTAGCAATTGCGGTAGCATTAGTTAGCAATTGCGGTAGCGCTAATTAGCAATTGCGGTAGCATTAGTTAGCAATTGCGGTAGCGCTAGTTAGCAATTGCGGTAGCGCTAATTAGCAACTTCCTTCAAACAGCTCGCAGGGATATAAAAATGGTATCCACAAATTAATCTTGACTCTGGGGAAGTAGATAAAGGGCCTCATTGCCAAAATCATAGTTCTTAGTCACACAATCTTACATCTACACTGAAAAAAAATATGAACGCAACATGTAAAGTGTTGGTCCCAAGTTTGATGAGCTGAAATAAACTAATTTTCCATATGCACAGAAAGCTTTTTTTCTCTCAAATTTTGGGCACAAATTTCTTTACATCCCTGTTAGTGAGCATTTCTCCTTTGCCAAGATAATCCATCTACCTGACAGGTGTGGTATATCAAGAAGCTGATTAACAGCATGATCATTACACAGGTGCACCTTGTGCAGGGGACAATAAAAGGCCACTAAAATGTGCAATTTTGTCACAACACACTGCAACAGATCTCAAGTTGAGGGAGCATGCAATTGGCATGCTGACTGCAGGAATGTCTACCAGAACTGTTGCCAGAGAATTGAATGTTAATTTCTACCATAGGCCGCCTCCAACGTTGTTTTAGAGAATTTGGCAGTAAGTCCAACCAGCCTCACAACCGCAGAGCACATGTATGTGAAAATGTCAACGTTGTGAACAGAGTGCCCCATGGTGGTGGTGGGGTTATGCTATTGGCAGGCATAAGCTAAGGACAACAAACACAATTGCATTTTATAGATGGCAATTTGAATGCACAGATACCGAGATCCTGAGGCCCATTGTGAGATCTATTTTTTCTTTAAAGCCATCTTTGACCAACAGATGTATATCTGGATTCCCAGTCATGTGAAATCCATAGATTAGGGCCTCATTAATTTATTTTAATTGACTGACTTCCTCATATGAACTGTAACTATCATTATTATAAAAACATTTTTTTTTAACCTTTATTTAACTAGGCAAGTCAGTTAAGAAGAAATTCTTATTTACAATGACGGCCTAAGATGTTTGGTGCACAATTTCTCAAGTGAAAGAATGTGCATGAAAACGAGTCGTCTCTTGTTGAATGACAACAAACACTTCATTGAAGAATCCCTACTGTTGACCAATCACCGACTAAGAGGCGTAGATTCCGGCTACCAAACTTCGGCTTGCTTCAAATGTTGTGTGCACAAACCTTGCCGAAGACCAAAACGTACAAAAATGTCACAAAATGTTGTCAATATACGACATAAACTGTTTCAGATGGGGAAGCATGAGGACGCCTTTACCTGTAATATGATACTGGTCTAACCAGCACTGCTCTCACTGGAAGTCTTTATCCTCAACAGACATGGTTGTTTCCCAAATGGCACCCTGCTTTAGACCAGAGCCCAAGTGCACTAGGGAAAAAGGATACCAATTGGGACACAAACAAGAATTTGCTTAAAAGTGACCTGAACTAGCCTTGCCCTAAAGCCATCGGGCCATTTCTCACCATTATGTCACCGTGTTAAAGTGACTCTTGCATCATTGTGAAATTAGTAGTCAGCGAGCAAAACAACCAATCTACCAGGACCCCCTGTTATTGTCTTGATATGCTTGGATTGGTGTTACTGCACTCTGTTTTTTGGGACAGGCTGTGCCCGTCACTGCACTCCGTTTTTTGGGACAGGCTGTGCCCGTTACTGTAGAGGCCAGATGAGGAAGGTCAGAGTCCTCTAGGTTGGAAAAAGCTCAATATCAGGCTCTGGTGGCATTGGCAGTAATAGCTTATTTACATTTTAGTCATTTAGCAGACGCTCTTATCCAGAGCGACTTACAGTAGTGAATGCATACATTTCATACATTTTTCCCCCGTACTGGTCCCCCGTGGGAATCGAACCCACAACCCTAGCGTTGCAAACACCATGCTCTACCAACTGAGCCACATCTTAACTGAGGAGGTTTTAGAAACAGACTGTCTGTTCGTTGGACTAATATCTAGGGGAGAAGTGAAAGCATGAACCTCTGCCACAGCAGGTGCTTTAGTCAATGCCCCTTTGCACTTCACAAATGAAAGCAAATGCATTCTCTCCATAACTCTGACCTCAGGTGATATAGATAGCTGTACCAAGGAAATAACAATTTCACCACCTCCATGGTCTAACATTGGCAGCAGTTAGCCTAGCGGTTAGAGGCACGCCAACAAAAATAAAATACATGTATGTGTGCATGTCTTTCGAAGGGATTGGGTTAAAAGTGGAACTCAAATTTCAGTTGGACCTTGGGTGCAATTGACCAACACAGTAATTTTAATGACCTGCTGCTTTCCCTTTCATATTGACAACAGTATGTTATGTGTTGTGGGACTCACCTGACTGCTGGGAGATGGCTTTTTGGGCACGTACACCTTCCACATCAGGGCTTTGAATGCACAGATACCGAGATCCTGAGGCCCATTGTGAGATCTATTTTTTCTTTAAAGCCATCTTTGACCAACAGATGTATATCTGGATTCCCAGTCATGTGAAATCCATAGATTAGGGCCTCATGAATTTATTTTAATTGACTGATTTCCTCATATGAACTGTAACTATCATTATTATATAGATATATATATATATATTTTTTACCTTTATTTAACTAGGCAAGTCAGTTAAGAAGAAATTCTTATTTACAATGACGGCCTAAGATGTTTGGTGCAGAATTTCTCAAGTGAAAGAATGTGCACGAAAACAAGTCGTCTCTTGTTGAATGACAACAAACACTTCATTGAAGAATCCCTACTGTTGACCAATCACCGACTATGAGGCGTAGATTCCGGCTACCAAACTTCGGCTTGCTTCAAATGTTGTGTGCACAAACCTTGCCGAAGACCAAAACGTACAAAAATGTCACAAAATGTTGTCAATATACGACATAAACTGTTTCAGATGGGGAAGCATGAGGACGCCTTTACCTGTAATATGATACTGGTCTAACCAGCACTGCTCTCACTGGAAGACTTTATCCTCAACAGACATGGTTGTTTCCCAAATGGCACCCTGCTTTAGACCAGAGCCCAAGTGCACTAGGGAAAAAGGATACCAATTGGGACACAAACAAGAATTTGCTTTAAAGTGACCTGAACTAGCCTTGCCCTAAAGCCATCGGGCCATTTCTCACCGTGTTAAAGTGACTCTTGCATCATTGTGAAATTAGTAGTCAGCGAGCAAAACAACCAATCTACCAGGACCCCCTGTTATTGTCTTGACATGCTTAGATTGGCGTCACTGCACTCCGTTTTTTGGGACAGGCTTCGCCCGTCACTGCACTCCGTTTTTTGGGACAGGCTTCGCCCGTCACTGCACTCCGTTTTTTGGGGCAGGCTGTGCCCGTCACTGTAGAGGCCAGATGAGGGAGGTCAGAATCCTCTATGTTGGAAAAAGCTCAATATCAGGCTCTGGTGGCATTGGCAGTAATAGCTTATCTTAACTGAGGAGGTTTTAGAAACAGACTGTCTGTTCGTTGGACTAATATCTAGGGGAGAAGTGAAAGCATGAACCTCTGCCACAGCAGGTGCTTTAGTCAATGCCCCTTTACACTTCACAAATGAAAGCAAATGCATTCTCTCCATAACTCTGACCTCAGGTGATATAGATAGCTGTACCAAGGAAATAACAATTTCACCACCTCCATGGTCTAACATTGGCAGCAGTTAGCCTAGCGGTTAGAGGCACGCCAACAAAAATAAAATACATGTATGTGTGCACGTCTTTCGAAGGGATTGGGTTAAAAGTGATAGTCAAATTTCAGTTGGACCTCGGGTGCAATTGACCAATACAGTAATTTTAATGACCTGCTGCTTTCCCTTTCATATTGACAACAGTATGTTATGTGTTGTGGGACTCACCTGACTGCCGGGAGATGGCTTTTTGGGCACGTACACCTTCCACATCAGGGCTTCCCTAGAGGCGGCCTTTTCCAGAAGAAAAGACAGCCTTTGGCTTTCCAAGGGTTCGGCAAACTTCATATTCACCCTTGGATACACCTCCCTCCCCACTGGATACAGCTACCTGTAAAATGGCAGCCAAACACACAGACGAGAACGTGTTTTATCATCAGTCAGTGGAGTAACAGAGTTGGGTCTGGGAGTTCATTATTGACGATTTTAATCTGACAAGAATACTCTCCAGTTTAGTGGAAAAAGGGCTTTTACAAATATGCATTGAGTAAAACAAAACAAACAAGGAGTATCACACACACATTTTACAAGATGTTCATGAATAGTATCACGTGTAGTGAACATTAGTGTGAGCAACAAATGGTGGAATCGGTGGTTCGCCTTTACAATAAAATCACCCCAATTTAAACAGTTTAAAAACATGTATTTTGTCCATATATAGACACCTATGTGTTTTAATAAAATCAACTATATATGTATCGCGTTTGTCTGATGCTTTAAGCGCACCGTTTGATGAAATAAGACACAAATGACTCAAGAGAGATCCAGAGATCAAGATAGCCAGAAGGAAAAAACCTTAACCTGTCCCGACCATCCTCCTCCTGCTGGCTTTTGCAGATTCTGCCGTTACTCTCCTGAAGTTGCCAGTAATAGGTTAGAGGAGTCGGCGGCAACTTTTCTCATGCAGAATGCTAATTTATCTTACCATTTCTACCGATCTGGGTTCCAGTTATTGTTTTCGTGTGTACATTTTTCGTAGAACAGTTTAATTTCATTTCTAATAACGTCTTCGTTCTCAAAATTATTGTCGTGTGGTTAATCAAAATTCTATCTAAATGAAAATGATAAACCTAACAAGTAACTTCTATTGCCAATTATTATTATTTTTAAATATAACCTTTATTTAAACTTGGCAAGTCAGTTAAGAACAAATTCTTATTTACAGTGACGGCCAAACCCGGACGATGCTGGGCCTTATTGTGCGCAGCCCTACCAGACTCTCAAGCACAGCCGGATGTGATACAGCCTGGATTCAAACCCAGGACTGTAGTGACGCCTCTTGCACTGAGATGCAGTGCCTTAGACCGCTGCGCCAATCGGGAGCCCATTACAACTATGTACAAATAGCCTATATAGGCAAACAAAAATATTGCAGCATGCAGGTAGAAAATATTCGGATAAAAACATCCTATAAATCCCATTGGCTAAGCATGACCGGTCTGCAAAGAACTTGAAACATTGTAGCAACTAATAATTTGGGTCTGATCATAAGCAGGCACTAACAAATTTGCAACATTGTATAAAATATTACATTTATGTCATTTAGCAGTCAGAGTTTAAGGGATCAGACTTAAATCAGGTAGGCCTATTTTAATTACATTTCCATTGGATTAGAGCATATACAGTCCCTTTCACACTGAGTGGTTATTAAAAAAGGGAGAGACCAGGAAAGATGTTTATTTTAAAAGAACTACCATCAATGGATGTAAAAAACAGACTTTATTTTCTTGCTGTTTGAGGTGAAGCAAACGTTACCGTTGAAAAGCTCCACAGTTCATTAGTGGTGGTGAGTTAAGTCAATCAGAAATACTATCAGATCCCCAAATGGGAACATTTATATTCCTACAATTGCATGCAGGCAAAGTAGCCTATAGGTCTATTTCTATACATAGATCAGGCGAGCATCCTTACTCAACATTGACAGGAGCGCTCTAAACAAAAGACAAATGACTAAACTGACGAAACTCATAAAACGGAATGAAATAAACCAAAAACGTGTTTCTCACTAGTGTAGCATAGGTTGCGCGCTCTGTAAACAACATGTCCACTCCTGACAATGAGAACGGTAAAAGACTGGAATAATAATGTATTGAATATATTACCGTAACGTAACAAAACAAACATTATAGATTACAATTATAGGAATGAACTACTGGTGATATATGTAATGGCGAATTGAAAGAAACACTAAAACAAAACAAAACGCAAACAATTAAGTTATGAAACAATGAATGTGCACAGATTGGCAGGAGAGAGCACATTCTGGAGAGACACGTGCATTATGCGTCTTAACCACAATCCCTTTCTTCTTGGACTGTGCCGTCCCTGCAGCCTCTGCAATGGATTAGATCACTGAGACGGGTGCAAATAAGACAGGTGTCTGTCTCGTGTGCCACAAAAAAAAGAAGTTTTTTTTTGTTTTTGCTACTGCTCGACCCCCCCCCCCCAAAAAAAATATTGGTTGACCAACATCATAACGACCAAACAATCGTCTAGTCGACTAATTAAGAGTCAGCCCTGCAATACTCACACAGTGGGTCGACTGGTGAGCTTATTGTTGGTAATTTCACAGTGGTTTCTGAGTCCCGCAATAAGCGCTACGACATTACGATTTGTTTAAACTTTTCACGGTTCTGTTCTGGTAGTGTCACTGAGTATGCTGATATACCCTATTTAATAGGCCCAAGATGCATAGGTAAGGCCCTACATTGTGATACAAGTACGCCCCCAATGCAATCCTGAAGTCTATACACCTACAGATCTTTACTTTGTGTCAAATTAACAAATGATTGTATTTTGTTTAAATTTATATAATCACATTTCAACCTTGTTTAGCATCATCCATCTAGTCCAATCGTGGTACGATTCCACAATTTTTCTGTTCGCATCAGTTTCAAAATGGGGGATTTCTATTTTTGATTTTGAAGGCTAACCTCAGATACAACTATTGTTGCTCACGCTAGTGTTCAACACAACACATTGGCAATTGTACCTATACCATTTTTTTTTTTTTTTTAATCGCATATCTGCCAAAATATTTGGCTGTGCGACCTGAATTTATTTTTAGTTGGGAGCACCAATGAGTACGGATCATCATACTGCAGCCTCTGAGTGACATGGAGAATACACAGAGCAGATTCATGATTATCATGCTTGAACCATTAAAACACAAAGATTGTTACCTCATATTTTTCCCCATTGTGCTCAGATTCGCGTGCTTCTACATTTAAAAAACAAAAAACCAAAGGCGCATTCACATGTTCCTTGTAAAACGTTTTGCGTAGAGCACTGCGTTTTGTGAACGTTTGGTCACCTGATTTACTGACACTGCTCACCACCAAATACACTCATTCATTGATCGAGATAAAGTTGGTTTTATATTCACACATTCAGACATGTAGACATTCAGACATTTGCCAAAACCCATTTCAAATTATATATATATATATAAAAAAAGAAAAAATTGATTGTCACAAAAACAAAACTAGATATGATTTATTCTATAAATGTCTAGCATACTTTCACAACCTTTGTTTTGAGGAAAAAAATCCAGTTGACTTGTTAGAAATACAGAAAATGCCATTTAAAGCGGTTTAAATCAATATCTAATTCACCATTTGTCACAGAAACATCAAACGAGGTAGGATTTATTCTATAAATGTTTAGCATACTTCTACAACCTTTGTTTTGTGGAAAAATTCCAGTTTTGACTTGATAGAAATACAAAACATCTATAAAATGCCATTTAAAGCTATATAAAAATCAATAACGTTTTCACTGATTGTCTCAGAAAAAAAATGAAAATATGCATTTACTTGCAATAACTTTAACATTTACATTTTAGTAATTTAGCAGACGCTCTTATCCAGAGCGACTTACAGTAGTGAATGCATACATTTTATTTTTTTTGTACTGGGCCCCCATGGGAATCGAACCCACAACCCTGGCGTTGCACACACCAACTGAGCCACAGGGAAGGCAAGAAGAAGAAAGAAATGTTAATTTCAAGTGCAATTTGTTGTATATTAAGGTAGACAGTGTTTACATAAAGTTGTACAATGTTTACAATCTTAAATTATACCAAATCAATGTTTGCATTTTTTTGTGCAACAGTTCCACATTTTAAAGCAGTTACAAGGCACACCAGTCCTTTATTTATACGTCTCTAATTTAACAGCAGAGAGGCCCCCTTCCACAACCCTGACAGAAGCACACATAAACTGAGGTGTTAATCATCGTTGAGTATTCAGGCAATATAAATTGTATAGTAATAAAAAGGCGTACATTTGCAAAAAACGTATGTGTTGATAAAAAAAAGCTATCACACATCAATGTTGTAATATCAAACATTACAATAACGGCAGTCTTTAATTCAAATCAGTTTAATCGTCACTTGTGCCAGATACAACGCGTGTACCTATTACAGCGAATTTCTCTCATAGTACACATCTCTCATCAAATAGAGTAACGATAGAGCATTAGAGCAAGGATAACCCTGATTTAAAAAAAAAAAAAGTTAAGACAAAGTTTCATACTTCTAAATGTCTTGAAGGATGAAACTACGTGAGTTTTCATAGCCTACCTGTTATATTACACAAAGACAAACCTAGTTGGTCAGACGACCATTTTTCTCTGGACGATGCAAAGCCCACATTGAGCAGTCTTGCTTCACATTGAAGACTGAAAAAAAAAAAAACACACCAAAAAAACAACCACATTTTTATGCATTGTTGACACATTTAAAGACGCTTTCTGGAACACGTAGTTCTAAAGGTTATGCTTCAAAAGATCAAATCTGTCCCTCACAGTTGCATACTACATTATTCTTTCCCATTTATTTTACCTTTATTTAACCAGGCAAGTCAGGTAAGAACAAATTCTTATTTTCAATGACAGCCTAGGAACAGTGGGTTAGCTGCCTTGTTCAGGTGCAGAATGACAGATTTTTACCTCGTCTGCTTGGGGATTCGATCTTGCAACCTTTCGGTTACTAGTCCAACGCTCTAACCACTAGGCTACCTGCCGCCAAAGCACTGTCTGTGCTTTGCCCCTTTCCCACAACCTGGTTTTCCACCCTCTGGCATCCTTCCATACCCATGTATCTCCACTGTGAAATGTCCATGCTGATCCTCTTGGTTCTCTTGATATATCCACGGGTCTTCTTTGTTAGTCAAGCCTGATCCCTTCATCAAGTAGTTTTTTCCTGTAATCTAATTTAATATATAAAAGACTCCTTATAACTTTGACCACACACCCTCTAGATGGACTACATGCCCTCTATCAAATCAAAACTGGAATTTTTCATCAAAACAAAAGGTTGTAAAAGTATGCTTGACATTTATAGAATAAATCATACCTAGTTTGATGTTTCTGTGACAGTGAATTAGTTATTGATTTAAAATTGAAATTGCATTTCAAAGAATTTATACATTTCCATCAAATCAAAACTGAATTTTTATTCAAAACAGGTTGTAAAAGTATGCTAGACATTTATAGATTAAACCATATCTATTATGTTTCTGTAACAATCAATGAATTAGTTATTGATTTTTACCATTTAAAAAAAAATGGATTTCAGCGAATGTCTGATGAATGTCTGAATATCAAACCAACTTAACATTGGTCATTCATTGTCCCAACTAGTGAAACACTCGTCTTTAGTGACAACAGTGATGAGAAATTAGCAAACCAGAAGGGTTAGTTAGTTTATTAGTTATATAGAAAGATATACATATCTAGCAATCTTTCACCCGTATAGTAAGACGTATGACCATCTAGGCTAATATTACGGTTTGCAACATAAAACTAACGTTAGCTAGTTATGCTAACGTTTGTAAGAGAGTTACAGTAACTGACCTACTGGCTAGTTAGCAAGCTACCGACCTAACGACAACAGAAACAAACACTAACCGATTGTAAACGTTAGCTAGCTAATAAAGTAACATTTCATTAATAGGCAACGTCCATTATCCAATATATCGTTTTCATGAATACATGAAGTTACGGCTAGAAAGAGCTAGCTATTTTACATATATATAACTACGTTATGCTAGTTAGCTAGCTATGATTAGCTTACCTCCCCTGCAAAGCTGTGGGAATCACAGTTTGACTTGGAAATCATCCGGTCCATTAAATTGAGGTAAAACAAAAGGAGGTACATAGGGTCTGGAGTTACTCCATCTTCGATTCCATGTTGTGTTTTATTTTGGGGAGAAATGGGGGTCTTTCAAATGAAATGTATATATATAAAAAAAAATGAACGGAATAGACATAGGTCTACACATCCGAAGAGGGCTGTGGACTCTTGAGAAAGAGGAATCGCCCCCTCCGCTCACTAGTCTGCGTCTTCCTCTTCTTCGATGAGGTTAAACGGCGGTTGGCATCCAATAAATGTTGCATTACCGCCACCTACTAGACTGGACTTGATTGAAAAGCTAAATAAATAAAACAAATACCCTACACTCACACAAAATACATACATACATACATACATACATACATACATACATACATACATACATACATACATACATACATACATTACATACATTACATACATACATACATACTCCAGTATTTAAATCAATTTAGTCCTACTTCAGGCCAACAGCCTGAAAGGATGCAAAACCACCACTTAACACACCCTGTAATGCTTCTTACATCAAGTCTCACACACCCAAATTCCTCTCTTCAGCTGCCACCACAACCTCTATTTTCTGCAATTTACATTCCATACCTGCAGTACAGTTGATAACCATTGATATAAATGCCAAAAATCCAATATATCACTTGTTGGTTAATCCCTCGAGTACTGGTACAGATCTACTAGTCACACCACTCCTCTCAGGATCCCTCCACCTTGACCCATCTTCCTCTACTGTCTTCACTGCCTCAGCATATGACAACTTCTGTACTACTCTAACCCTGGAAACCTCAACCTGCCTCTCTCGCAAGGAACATTTCTAATCCCCAGCCCCACAAACAATGAATCACAAGACCACTTCTGGTTACCCTCACCGATTCCACAGCACCCAACTCTGTTTTCACCCACCCTGAAACCACAAATGGATCAGCCAAAATGCAAGGGTCCACTATTTTCAAAAACTTCACTCCAACTGTCACAGACTCATCTTTATCCCTGACCCTCGGTGCAAGCCTCGGGCTCTGCGAACTTCACCACACCTACCACCTCCGATACGTCACCCTCATTTTATTTCCATTTCTCCTCCTATTTTCAACTCACTCTGCTTACATTTTCTACCACTCTTCTTTAACAAACCAACTAAATTTTTTGCCCCATTTTTAACCGATTCAAGCTCACCCTCTTCCTCCCTCTCTAAGACCTCCTCTAACTCTCTTTTCCCCTATATTCCTCCTCCGTATTCCAAGTATAAGTCTCCTTATAATAACACTGCACTTCTGCGGACAGACATCCTGGTTCTTGCCTTGTCAAGGGACGCCATTTAACCGGCTGTCACAATCTCCGTCCAATCAGCACGAGCCCCTTGTGATGTAGTGCTCAACAGTGCACCCCCCACTTGTAAAGCAGCTGCTTCGCCTTTATGTTCTACTTTTTCCATAGCTACGCAACGCTTTTCCATTTCAATTCGCTTCCAGCCTCTCGCCCACTCTTCTTCTTTTTCTTGCAGGTGGCATCCAATGCTGCATTACCACCCGCAACTGGGTTATAATATAAATCCATTATATTTTGTGATACAAAATGAGAAAAGTGGAAAAACTAAACAAATAACTAATACAAAAAAAATATAACAAACCCCTTCCAACTAACCCTACACTCATTAAAAACCCACTATGCCAACGGCCTGGGAGAAAGGGACACCACCACTCAGTACACCCTGGAACTCTTCTGTAGTCAAATCTCGATTTACTCCCGAGTATATGTAACCGATGTGAAATGGCTAGTTAGTTAGCGGTGATTCGCGCTAATAGTGTTTCAATTGGTGACGTCACTCGCTCTGAGACCTGAAGTAGGGTTTCCCCTTGCGTTGCAAGGGCCGCAGCTTTTGTGGCGCGATGGGTAACGATGCTTCGAGGGTGGCTGTTGTCGATGTGTGCAAGGGTCCCTGGTTCGAGCCCGGGTTGGGGCGAAGAGAGGGACGGAACCTACACTGTTACATATACTCAGGGCCCCTCGAGTGGCGCAGCGGTCTTAGGTACTGCATCTCAGTGCTAGAAGTGTCACTACAGACCCTGGTTCGATTCCAGGTTGTATCACATCCGGCCGTGATTGGGAGTCCCATAGGGCGGAGCACAATTGGCCCCAGTGTCGTCTGGATTAGGGTTTGGCCGTCATTGAAAATATGAATTTGTTCTTAACCTACTTGCCTAGTTAAATAAAAATACAATTCTCTGCAGCTGCCACCACATCTATTTTCTGTGACTTATGTTCCATTTCTGCGGTATGGTTGATAAACATTGCTAAGAAGCCAACCGTACTGAAGCATATCACTCGTTGGCCTATCTGTGATGACACAGATCTACTACTCACCCTTGACCCATCCTCCTCTACTTTCTTCACTGCCTCAGCATATGACACCTTCTGCACTACTCTGACTCTAGACACCTCAACCTGCGTCTCTCGCACCGGACAGTTCCAATCCCCAGCAGCATGGGCACCCCTACAGTTGACACACACAACTTTCTCCGAAACTATACAATCCTATGTCCCATTGCCCTCCTGCACAATTCCCACATCTTTGAATCTCCCTCCTGCACCACTGCTGCAATATGACCATAAAATGTGGCACCTGAAACACTGCAGTGGATTTGGCACAAAAGCTGCTCTAACAGGATAACTAACACGACTTTGTCGGATAAAGACCGACTCAAAAAGGCCTGTCAGTGACTCCTGTTTCACCGCCGGGTCTGCATCGTGCCAAACGGCGGGTGTCACAAACACCAACGTCACAATCTTCAACTGCTTCACCTCTACACCAACCGCTAACCCAGAAATCCCTCCTTTAAAAATGGTGCCCAGATCCTAAGAGCAAAGCAAGAAACAGATCTTGACCTGCCCACCCTTATACAGCTAGTGTTGAAAATGAATATTGTATCAATATTTGGGATACATTTTCTACTTTATTATGGTTACTTAAAAAGACATGATAGATTTCAGTTATGACATCACGTTTGTTTTTTTCCCCATTGTATTCGATGTGTGGTAGGAATATTTTTCTATTGGGAATGAATCCTACCATAATACGTTAGGTAATATGTTTAGTTGACCCTTCGCCGGCAACAACGACTGATGACAAATATTCGTATAAATAAACCACTGTGATAATTATGTGGCTAGGACACAAAGACACAGATTGTGGGCGGCAGGTAGTCTAGTGGTTAGAGTGTTGGGCCAGTAACCGAAAGGTTGCTGAATCAAATCCCTGAGCTGACAAGGTAAAGAAAATCTGTCATTCTGCCACCAAGCAAGGCAGTTCCCACAGATGCCGAAGACATGGATGCCGATTAAGGCAGCCCCCCCACACCTCTCTGATTCAAAGGGGTTGGGTTAAAATGCATAAGACACATTCCAGTTGAAGGCATTGCGTTGTACAACTGACTAGGTATCACCCTTTCCCTAATATACAAATAAACGACATGACGTACTTCTGCTTTCTTCTTGACAATAATCATAAAGCTGGAAAATAATTTACTGCCAATGCATGTATACCTCTTTCCTTTGAATGATTTAATTTGATTTATAAAACTAGGTTATTGTGTGATGTGCAGGAACATAAATAAATTATCTCCAATTTATCTTGGCCAGGTCGCAGTTGTAAATGAGAACTTGTTCTCAACTAGCTTACCTAGTGAAAAATAAAATAAAAAATCGCTGCAATGGCCGATTTATTGCCTTTACCTCCCTTATCTCACCTCATTTGCTCACATTGTATTTCGACTTATTTTTCTACTGTATTATTGACTGTATGTTTGTTTTATTTCATGTGTAACTCTGTGTTGTTATATGTGTCGAACTGCTTTGCTTTATCTTGGCCAGGTCGCAGTTGTAAATGAGAACTTGTTCTCAACTTGCCTACCCTGTTAAATAAAAGGTGAAAAAAAATAATAATAATTGTCTTGACTATAACAGTATTCTCAGTAATTCCCCTAGTCAGCGTTGAACCAATGTCCAAATATTCTGTTGACAACTGGACAAGAAAAAAACAATCTGGTAGTAAAAATGTTTATGCCCCATGTACAATCGCAGGTAATTATTTCAAATCATTCGTCAGTAAAAGGGTTTGTCCAGGCATCCAATAGAACTGAAGAATTTTGGGCGGACTATTTGAACGGGCAAAAAAGAAGAAAGATGATTGGCCCGTGAAATTGTCAGTATCGGAGCTGGTCATACTAAACTATTTTATTTTTTTGAACCATAAGAAACGGTTTATAACAAAACGTTAAATAATACAGCATTGATTTGTGTAGGACTACCATCTCTTGAATTGAATATTTAAAAATAAAAAAATAAAATACTTTATAGGTCCGTAAAGCACAGAAGAGGCAGACTTTTCTGGATAAATCAAGCCAAGATGGATACCGTTCGGGATTGGCTACCGCGGCGTTGACGTCAGTTTCTGGGTGCGGAAACTCTCAACAACAAAAAGCGACAGTAAAAACAGGAACAACAAACACAACAGATTGGCACCGTAGAAAATGTCGATATAATTAACATTACAGGTAATTATATACCGTTTTAACATTGCAGACGCAAGGAAATTGAATAGATGGAGGTAAAATTGTGAATATTACTGGTTTTGTAAAATCTTATATTTTATCCCATTCCAGTAAAATAAATTGGTTCCTGGAGGATTATTAAACGTAACATTTTTATATCAAGTTTATGATAAAAAAAAAAAAAAAAAAAAAAACTATACTAATCCGTTTGGTCTTGTCTTTTCATGCATGTCGATGAAATTGGCATCTTACTTCGACTAATTTTTAAGTTACCGTTAGCTAGCTAACGTTAGTCTTGTCCTTGTCTTTTATCGTCTCTGTAACGTTGTCGTTAGTTCTCAGTTCTTCGCTCAACCGATTTCTTTCTATTTACTAGAAAACAAGTTGGCTTTTAAATCACCTACCTAGTAGCCGCAAACCGTTTTTAAACTCAGACACATTTTGATGTCGAGTTAACGTCAAGTTCTATGGAAAAAACAAAGTCGACCGATTTGCCATCTAAGGCACCACTTCCTCGGCAAGAACAAGAATCTGTCCCCCGCCCGTCGACGATTTGAAGCATAGCTAATGCATCTCAAACTTGTTTTTTGATGTAATGTCTGAGTATCTCACGATATTTGTGATCATATTTACGATTTTACACTTTAAATCCCAATTAGATTCGTGTGTTTTGTTTTCTGATTTAAGTAGGCGTTAACCTAAGACATCTGACACCGGGGTTGGGCAAACCTTGACCGGGTGAACAAACATTTACTAACATCACACTCCGTCTTGTTTTACAGTGAAAGACATTCAGATTGCTGTAACCCGAGTCCAGACATGGAAACGGTGAAACTTATGAGGGAGCTGATAACCAATTTTGAACAGGAGAGGAATTATCTTCCGAAGGAAACAGGACTCCGCTTAATCGAATCGACTGGAGAGGTATAGTCTGCAGTACAGTAGCTAAATATAAATATTGTTCACGTGATTGATATGAATCCCTAAACATTATGGTAAAACAAATTGGTCCATAAACGCCTTACAGTGTATTAGTGTAAGTGCCTAAAATCGTACTGTGGCATACTGTAAGGAAATAATATTTGATCTTGATCTTATTAATTACAGAATGACAGCAGGGGTATATCAGCTAAATGTAGGGACACCAAAGTGGAGGACCTCTGGAGCCTGACTAGTTTCTTTGGGTACAGTACACAGACTTTCGTTCTGGCAGTCAACCTGTTGGATCGATTCCTGGCCATGATGAAGGTAAGATGAAGACCCAATCAAGAGCACATTTAGTAATTTCAACATACTCTAAAGCTAATTAGCAACATTAGGTTGACATGTGTTCTGCATTTCTTTTGATGACAAAGCGATAGTGTTTAGACAAACTACAAATAAAACGGAATTGCAGTGAGTAATAATAGCCTGTCTCCATTTCCACTCATTCCAAGCTTTTGTGTGTGTCTCTCTCTCTCCTCTTCAGGTCCAACCCAAACATCTAGCCTGCATCGGCGTCAGCTGCCTCCACATCGCAGCCAAAGCAGTCGAAGAGGAGTGTAACGTGTCTTCCACCAATGAGCTTATTCGTATCAGCCAGTGCAAGTTTACGGTCTCGGACCTCACTCGCATGGAGAAGATCATTTCGGAGAAACTCAACTTCCAACTCAAAGCCATCACAGCCTTAACGTTTTTGCGCCTATACCACGGAATCACAAGCGCCCATACCTCAGACCTGTAAGAACCCATTATAAAAAGACACTACAATTCACCTAGCAATCAACCACATTTGGAAGATGTTAAGTGTGACGTAACTTGAACAACTAGACATGTACTTACTAGTCCTGACTGAAAGTAGGATGATGGTTTTAACTCTTCTCACTGGACATGATCAAATAACATGTGTCCATTCTACCATAACAAATTCAATTATGTAACAGATAGCCTTAACACCTTTTTTTCCCCCCACACCCAGATTGGTTCTTATAAGTATTTTAACCTTTACAGGAAGGAGACCCTGAACCTCGACACACTAGAGGTCCAGCTCAAAGCCTGTCTCTGCCGGATCGCGTTCTCCAAAGCTAAAGTAATGATTTACCCCAGAGAGTCCATAAGATGTTACATATTACAGGAGACCTCTTGGCAGCTGCAGTCTAATTTGATGCATTTTGTCTCTTCTCTTCCAGCCGTCCGTCTTGGCCCTGTCACTCCTCACTCAGGAGATTGAAGCCATGCAATCTGTTGATATGTTAGAAATAGCACATCATGTTCAGAGACACCTCAAGGTAAACACATTATATACACTTATTAGAAAATCATTGAAGCTTTATCACGTAGCAATGATGTAATCCTTTTGTTTAACACAGTAACCCGACGTTAACTGTCAAATTTATACACTAAAGAAACCTATTTTTCCCTGGAACCATCTCTGAATATTGTATGCCCTACAACACCAGTCAAAGGTTTCATATGACAACTGGCACGGTTATGGAAAGACATAAAAAGGTCCCTTTCACATTCCCCGGCCTCAAGTTCCCAGCAGCTATCCTTTTACAACGCCTGGAATCCATCCCAAAGGTTTCTGCTGACCCAGTCTATGTAACCCGGTGTCCAATGTTATGATGCCCTGGTCGTCTTTTACAGATCACTGACTTTGAGCTGCTACACTGGAAGGGACTAGTGGCCAAGTGTATGTCCGACTACTCTTCTCCTGAATGTAGCAAACCCAACAATAAGAAGCTTGTCTGGATCGTGTCGAGAAGGACAGCTCAGAATCTTCACACCAGCTACTACAGCATCCCTGAACTGCCAACCATTCCTGAGGACTGCTGGGATCAGTGTGAAAGGTATACATGGGTATCAAAAACATTCTACCATATGTGCATTCTGTTAGAAGGCAGTCAAACAAGTCTACTATGACAACGGGGAAGAACTCTGGAAAATCCCCTGAATAACAGAAGTAGGGAAATCTCCAGCTACACACACACTTAAGCCCCACCCCTCCCGCTCCAGTGTTTTGTTCAGAGTTTGACCACTCCTCCTGTCTGTTTTCAGTTGTTCTATTATTCCCATTACTTGTTTGGTAGTGGTGGTGGGGTGGGGGGGGTGTTTCATACCATCAGCCACGTCATAGCTCTACCGGTTGCGTCAGTTAGCCTAGCCTATCAGAAGAGGCCCATCCTTGGCTTGCTCTTGTATCACTAACTAACCCACATACTTAATGTCTGAGTGTTAAGTGACTTCTGTCACGTCCTACTCGTACCTAGCAACAATAGTTCCCATAACTGCTCAACCACATTACACAACCAGTTAAACCTCCACATCAGACTTTGGGATGGGTCTTGTAGTCAAACAATAGCAGTTAAATCTCCACATAAGACTTGTCTGACTACAAGACCCATCCCAATAATAAAAAGGATTAAATTACATTGACAACTGCAAACAGGATGAACTAAGGAATATTGTGAATTTTAACTGTTTCTTCCTCTTGTTCTTCCAGTGAAGACTCCTGTGAAGACATGAGTTCAGGGGAGGAGAGTCTGAGCAGTTCTCTGGGCTCTGATGCGGAGGGACCTTACTTCCCTCTAAACTTCCTCTGCCAAAGACCCCACAACAAATACCACCATACCTCCTAGACCAAAGCCCTATGAGGGAGCCACAGTGCCTGGGTTAAAAACACCTTTTCTAATGTAGGGTCATGTTCATTTAATTCAAAACGTAGTTAAAAGTTTTGCAACAGTTAACAAGCGGTCATTGGGCACGTTCAGGTTTGTCCCTCCCTGTGACGGTCTATTTTGTTCCTAGTGAATACGAACCAGAAAATAGCTTCTCTATATACACCGTAGTAAATGTTTTTGTTAGCCTTCTATAGGGCTACCACAGTGTGGCTCATTACAGAAAACAAATCAATATACAGCATATTTTTTTTAAGCTAAAAAAACAAACATACAGAAATGTGAGAAAGTTTGCACAATCCTGAAGACAGGCAGCTAAATCACATTTTTGTAGTGTGGCGCATGTTTGCATTTGTCTCACATTCCAGCCACTTTGTATATCTGTCCCAAATGGCACCCTCCTATAGTGCACTACTTTTGACCAGAACCCTGTGTGTCCTGGTCAGAAGTAGTGCACTAGATAGGGAATAGGGTGCTATTTGGGAAACAATTCTCTGAAGCGGCAGGATTTGTCTCGCATTAACCTGGTAAACGTACTTTTCCCAGTTTCTGTATAACGAGTGTTATTGTTGAGTCATGTTGACTGGTGGCAAGGCTGGTTAGTTACTGTAAACGCCAAAGTCTGATTAGTCATTAAGAGTGAGTGTGACTATGATCTTGTTAAACTTTTATGTGCCAATTTGTTAGCTGTAGGCTCTTTAAATTATTTGGATTTTATGTATGTGAGGAAGAACATAATGTATGATAAAGTGTCATAAAAGAACTTGTAAAGAAATGTTTAAAAAAAAAATGTAAATGTGTAAAATGTACAAAAAAAATTGTGAATAGTACCTTTGTAGATATTAACTTATTTTTTGCCTGTGAGAAAACATTAAAACTATTTTGAAGTCACTATTTCGTCATGTTTCCTATCAGAAATAGTACATAAATGTTATGTTACGCCTAGTCTATATGAACCCAATGACTAGAGAAAAGGACGCCCTGGGGCAGTACATTTTCTAGACAAAAAAATAAAACGTTGCTTTAGCATTTCTGAGAAATGTCCTGAAACCAATTCACACTTCAGTTCTGGCACATGAACTTAGTTGGTCAACCAAACCATTCTGCTTCAGTCAGAAAACAATATTGAACACAAGATGATTAAATTAAAGCTAGCTCTTGATTTCCAAGACTATCCCAGAAATCTCCCAATAGACAATTCAGTCCTGGCACAAAAAAAACCCCCACATGAAATCCCTCAACCAAATCAAAAGTTAAAGAGAACTTGCCATAGTTTCATCCATCATCTGGTTTGAGATGAGGCTGCATCCACCAATACTGAGATCAGAGACCCATGCCAGACTTCTTGTTTAAGTTGTGAGGAGGTTAGGAAGGATAGTCCAACTCGGGTTCCTCTGAGGCAGAGATGGTCAGAGCCAACCCCCGCCGGCTGTTGCTGGTAGTGGGCTGGGGGAGGAAACTACCAAACTTCCCCAGTGGTGTAGTGGGCTGCGACTACTGAACTCCTATGAGGTGTAGTGGGCTGCGACTACTGAACTCCTATGAGGTGTAGTGGGCTGCGACTACTGAACTCCTATGAGGTGTAGTGGGCTGCGACTACTGAACTCCTATGAGGTGTAGTGGGCTGCGACTACTGAACTCCTATGAGGTGTAGTGGGCTGCGACTACTGAACTCCTATGAGGTGTAGTGGGCTGCGACTACTGAACTCCTATGAGGTGTAGTGGGCTGCGACTACTGAACTCCTATGAGGTGGAGTGGGCTGCGACTACTGAACTCCTATGAGGTGTAGTGGGCTGCGACTACTGAACTCCTATGAGGTGTAGTGGGCTGCGACTACTGAACTCCTATGAGGTGTAGTGGGCTGCGACTACTGAACTCCTATGAGGTGGTGGGCTGTGACTACTGAACTCCTATGAGGTGTAGTGGGCTGTGAGTTCCTGGTCTGTTTCTGTGGTGTAGGTGTGGTAACCCTCGGTGTCCCCCGGGTCAGACGGCGCATCCCACTTGGTGTAGTAGCAGCTTGTGGCCAAACGGTCTCTGTCGACCAACCGGAGAGAGAGAAAGGCGCCAAGTCCGGGTCTGATTGGTGAAACTGCCTGATCGATGTATCGACCTGTTTGTCTCCACCTTCAAATCAAAATCAGAAGTTTGAATTTATATTTTGGTCATTTAACAGACACTTTTTAACCACAGAGATTTAGTCAGTGCATTCAACTAGGGTGTACAAGACTACCACATATCAGTCACGGCAAGTAGAAAACATTCCTCAGCAGAAAGAAGTGATCAGCTAAATAATCATCTTCCCCCAATTGGGACATTTGTAGTGCAGTCTGGGTAAGAAAGAAAGGAAATACATTTACGATTAAAGTGAAAACCTAAATGTAGGAACAGATAACTAAAAAAAAATGGGATTTTAATGTGCTGAATGAGAATTAAAACTAAAGTACATTCTCCAGATATGTAAACACATTTCACTGATGGTTGATTTAGCCATAGCCAGTTACATCTCACAAAACATGTCACCTACACTGGATAGGTGCAGTGTTGTTTTACAGGGTCAGCCCATACTAGTATGATAGGTGTTGTTTTACAGGGTCAGCCATAGTAGTATGATAGGTGTTGTTTTACAGGGTCAGCCATAGTAGTATGATAGGTGTTGTTTTACAGGGTCAGCCCTTAGTAGTACAGCACCACTGTAGCACATTTGGGTTAAGTGTCTTGCTCAAGGGCAGATCGACATATTTAACACAACATCCTTTGGGACAAGTGAACAATAACATCCCATAAACAGCCATAATTTGGGAACAATGTGTCTCTTCCAGCCTCTCGTCTGTAAGGTGCATTCAGAAAGTATTCAGACCCCTTCACTTTTTCCACATTTTATTACGTTAAAGCCTTCTTCTAAAATGGCTTATATAAAAACATTTCCTAGTAAATCTATGCATAATAACCCATTAATGACAAACCCGAAAACAGGTGTAGAAATCTTTGCAAATCTAAGCAAAATGAAAAACAGAAGTTTCGTATTTACATTAGTATTCAGACCCTTTGCTATGAGATTTGGAAACAGGATGAACCTGTTTCCATTGATCATCCTTGAGATGTTTCTACAACTTGATTGGAGTCCACCAGTGGTAAATTCAATTGATTGGACATGATTTGGAAAGACACACACCTGTCTATATAATGTCTAACAGTTGACAGTGCATGTCAGAACAAAAATCAAGTCATGAGGTCGAAGGAATTGTCCGTAGATCTCAGACAAGATTGTGTCGAAACACAGATCTGGGGAAGGGTACCAAAACATTTCTGCAGCATTGAAGGTCCCAGGAACACAGTGGCCTCCATCATTCTTAAATGGTCACTCTGACAGAGCTCCAGAGTTCCTCTGTGGAGATGGGAGAACCTTCCAGAAGGGAAGCCATCTCTGCAGCATTCCACCAATCAGGCCTTTATGGTAGAGTGGCCAGACGGAAGCCACTCCTCAGTAAAAGACACGACGGCCCGCTTGGAGTTTGCCAAAAGGCACCTAAAAGACTCTCAGACCATGAGAAACAAGATTTTGTGGTCTGATGAAACCAAGATTGAACTCTTTGGCCTGAATGAGAAGGGTCACATCATGAGGAAACCTGGAAACATCCCTACGGTGAAGCATGGTGGTGGCAGCATCATGTTGTGGGGATGTTTTTCAGCAGTAGGGACTGGGAAACTAGTCAGGATCAAGGGAAAGATGAACAGAGCAAAACCTGCTCAGGACCTCAGAGGGCGAAGGTTTACCTTCCAACAGGACAATGCCCCTAAGCACACAGCCAAGACAACGCAGGAGTGGCTTCGGGACAAGTCTCTGACTGTCCTTGAGTAGCACAGAGCCCGGACTTGAACCTGATCAAACATCTCTGGAGAGACCTGAAAATAGCTGTGCAGCAACGCTCCCCATCTAACCTGACAGAGCTTGAGAGGATCTGCAGAGAAGAATGTAAGAAACTCCCCAAATACAGGTGTGCCAAGCTTGTAGTGTCATACCCAGGAAGACTTGAGGTTGTAAATCGCTGCCAAAGGTGCTTCAACAAAGTACTGAGTAAAGGGTCTGAATACTTATGTAAATGTGATATTTCAGTTTTTTGTTTGTCATTATGGGGGTATTGTGATGTCATTAGGGGGTATTGTGATGTCATTAGGGGGTATTGCGATGTCATTAGGGGGTATTGTGATGTCATTAGGGGGTATTGTGATGTCATTAGGGGGTATTGTGTGGAGAATGATGATGAAAAAAACAATTTAATCTATTTTAGAATAAGTCTGTAAGGTAACTAAATGTGGAAAAAGTCCAGGGGTCTGAATACCTCCTGAATGCACTGTATGTGTGGGGGTGCCTGTACTGGATATTAACATCTCATCTCTTGGACAAATGTACAATAACACACCAACACCTGTCCTTACCAGCAGCAGACATGGCTAGTCTGTCCTGGGCGTGGTGCAGTCTGAGGGAGTTAGACAGGCAGGTGTCCAAGGCGGTCTCCGGGGCTGAGCAGGGCCAAAAGGTGGGCCTCTGACGCAGCCTTTCTCCCTACCACCTGGAGAACCAGACATTGCAGAAAGACAGACATTACATCAGCATTTACAGCAGTGAGACAAGTGTTTATCATCACAGTGAAAAAGACAGCCCTGGGTTCAAATAGTATTCGTTTTCTAATTTAACATTTAGCTTTTACTAGTTTACGCAACAATATAAAAAGTAACAACGTCAACGATTTTACTCGAGTTACTGTTTATATAAAAGGAAAATCAGTCAATTCAAATAAATTCATGAGGCCCTAATCTCTGGATTTCACATGACTGGGAATACAGATATACATGCATCAGAAACCAGTCAGTATCTGGTGTGACTACCATTTGCCTCATTCAGCACAACATCTCCTTCACATAGAGTTGATCAGGCTGTTGAATGTGGCCTGTGGAATGTTGTCCCACTCCTCTTCAATGGCTGTGCAAGCTGGATATTTGCAGGAACTGGAACATGCTGTCATACACATTGATCCAGAGCATCCCAAACATGCTCAATGGGTGACATGGCCTGCATACTCACCAGACATGGAAGAACTGGGACATTTTCATCTTCCAGGAATTGTGTACAGATCCTTGTGACATGGGGCTGTGTATTATCATGCTGAAACATGAGGTGATGGTAGTGGATGAATGATACAACAATGGGCCTCAGGATCTCATCACGGTATCTCTGTGCATTCAAACTGCTAATCAATAAAACGCAATTGTGTTCGTTATCCGTAGCTTATACCTGCCCATAACCGCACCACGGGGAACACTGTTCACAACGTAGACATCAGCAAATGACTCGCCCACACGACGCCGTCCACGCTGGCTGCCATCTGCCCGGTACAGTTGAAACCGGGATTCATCTGTGAAGAGCAGACTTCTCCAGGGTGCCAGTGGCCATTGAAGGTGAGCATTTGCCCACTGAATTCGGTTACGATGGCGAACTGCAGTCAGGTCAAGACCCTGGTGAGGACGATGAGCACGCAGGTGAACTTCCCTGAGACAGTTTGACAGTTGTTGCAGGTCCCGGTGTCTGGTGTCAGACTATCCCACAGGTGAAGAAGCCGGACGTGGAGTTTGTGGTTACACATGGTATGCGATTGTGAGGCTGGTTGGACTTAATGCCACATTCTCTAAAACGAGATTGGTAAAGAATAGAACATGAAATTATCTGGCAACAGCTCTGGTGGACATTCCTGCAGTCCTGCATGTAAATTGCATGCTCCCTCAAAACATCTGTGGTATTGTGTTGTGTGACTCAACTACACATTTTAGTGTGACCTTTTATTGTCCCCTACACAAGTTGCACCTGTGTAATGATCATGGCTGTTTAAATTCGCTTCTTGATATGCCACACCTGTCAGGTAGATGGATTACCTTGGCAAAGGAGAAATGCTCACTAACAGGGATGCAAACATGTGTTCACAATGAGAGAAATGAGCTTTTTGTGTGTACAGAACCTTTTCTGGAATCTTTTTTCCAGCTCATGAAACATAGGACCAACACTTTACATGTTGAGCTTATATTTTGTTGTTGTTCAGTGTAACACCATTTGAACACGGGTTGTACAGTAAGACTGGTTTGTCAGCAATGGCCTGAGGGAAATGATTCACTGAAAACACAGACAAACCCATTGAATTAAAATGCACACACCTGAGTACTGTAGCAACATCAGATCTGAGAGCGAAACCAAGTGAGGTGATTTACTAATTAGTGACCTTAATTCATTAAATCAAGTACAAGCGAGGAGCTTAACCCTGCAGACACTCAGCCCTCCGTGGAATGAATTTGACGCGTGCCGAAAAGCCTTCTCCCTCTAGAATGGACGATATGCATCTTAGCGATCAGTCACAAAGCGAGCGATGACAGGGGACACTGCTGGTTGGTCAGTCTGCTGTCTGTCCCGCCTCTCACTACCCGGGTTATTTTTGTAGAAGAGCATGATGCTTCTTAAAATCGTCTCCTGTGAGTGAATTTACACAAATCCCATGTAATGTAACGAGTTGAAATGCACTTCATTAATGTTGTGGCCCAGTCATTTAGCTGTGTATTTCAGATGGAATCAGGGCAATAGAATGTAGCAGAGGCCACAAATGGAGCTCATTCAGTTAAAAACACCCATCGGACCTTCCACCGCTCCGTAGTCCCTGGCCGGCTACGGCTACTCCCCCCCCTCCCTGGCCGGCTACGGCTACTCCCCCCCCTCCCTGGCCGGCTACGGCTACTCCCCCCCCCTCCCTGGGCGGCTACGGCTACTCCCCCACCTCCCTGGCCGGCTACGGCTACTCCCCCCCTCCCTGGCCGGCTACTGCTACTCCCTCCCCCCCCCCCCCCTGGCCGGCTACTCCCCCGCCCCCGCCCGGCCGGCTACTCCCCCGCCCCCGCCCGGCTACTCCCCCCCCCCCGGCCGGCTACCCCCCCCCACCCGGCCGGCTACTCCCCCCCCACCCCCCACCCGGCCGGCTACAGCGTCGAACCAGAATGCCCTAGAGGCCTACAGCGTTGAACCGGGACCTCTCCCTCAGTGGAGAACCGGAGAAGGGTAAATAATTGGGGCAGGGCCATAAGTTTAGTGACCGGTATCTTAACCTCGTACCCTTTCTCCACTCCCTGCACATGGAGACTAAAACACAAGCCGTTTACACGCTGGTTTACATTAGAGTCTGTAGCAGGGTTGGGGTCAATTCAGGAAGTACGCTGAAATTCTAATTCTGAATTTCCCTCATTGAAAAGCCTTGAAGAAGACTCAGGGATTGGAATTTAAGTGTACTTCCTGAATTGAAATAGAATTGTCCCAACTCTGGGCTGGAGGAGAAACACTACTTAATCACAAATACAACTGTGGTGACTGCAAAACTATTCCTAAAATCAGAGTTACATACGCAGAGAAAACCTATCATGAGGATAATATGTGAAAGAATCATAGCTACAAACAGACTAGCTTTCTGGAGCAGCTTTCTGCTCATACTGTGGAGCGTCAGGGCCAGAGAACTTTAATCCCCAGAAATACACAGCCTGGAGTCCGACAGCGTCAGGGCAAGAGAGAACTTTTAATCCCCAGAAATACACAGCCTAGAGGCCTACAGCGTCAGGGCCAGAGAGAACTTTAATCCCCAGAAATACACAGCCTAGAGACCTACAGCGTCAGGGCCAGAGAGAACTTTAATCCCCAGAAATACACAGCCTAGAGGCCTACAGCGTCAGAGAGAACTTTAATCCCCAGAAATACACAGCCTAGAGACCTACAGACCTACAGAATGCCCTAGAGTCCTACAGGGTCAAACCAGAATGCCCTAGAGTCCTACAGCGTCGAACCAGAATGCCCTAGAAATACACAGCCTAGAGACCTACAGACCTACAGAATGCCCTAGAGTCCTACAGGGTCAAACCAGAATGCCCTAGAGTCCTACAGCGTCAAACCAGAATGCCCTAGAGTCCTACAGCGTCGAACCAGAATGCCCTAGAGTCCTACAGCGTCGAACCAGAATGCCCTAGAGTCCTACAGCGTCGAACCAGAATGCCCTAGAGTCCTACAGCGTCGAACCAGAATGCCCTAGAGGCCTACAGCGTCGAACCAGAATGCCCTAGAGGCGTACAGCGTCGAACCAGAATGCCCTAGAGGCCTACAGCGTCGAACCAGAATGCCCTAGAGGCCTACAGCGTCGAACCAGAATGCCCTAGAGTCCAAAACAGCATGACAGGTCAGATAGAGTATGTGACCTTAAATGACCTTACAGCCAGGGCTCTGTTGTGTGTTTACATGCTGGGTGGCCTGACATTGTGTTCACAGCACACACACACACACACACACACGCACACGAGAGAGACAACACAACACTTCTTAAAGAGAGACCTAAGACAACAACATGGTAGTAGCACAAAACATGGTACAAACATTATTGGACACAGACAACAACACAAAGGTCAAGAAGGTGGAGACAACAATACATCACACAAAGCAGCCACAACTGTTAGTAAGAGTGTCCATGATTGAGTCTTTGAATGAAGAGATGCAGATAAAACTGTCCAGTTTGAGTGTTTGTTGCACTCAAACCAAATATCTTGGTTCACTTCTAAACATAGCAATGTGAATACAAAGAGGACTGGCTAGGTAGCCTAGCGGGGTGGCAGGTAGCCTAGTGGTTAGAGCGTTGGGCCAGTAACCGAAAGGTTGCAAGATCGAATCCCAGAGCTGACGAGGTAAAAATCTGTCGTTCTGCCCCTGAACAAGGCAGTTAACCCACTGTTCCCCGGTAGGCCGTCACTGTAAATAAGAATTTGTTCTTAATTGACTTGCCTTGTTAAATATGTTCTTTTTTTTTTATAATTAAAAAAGATGAATTGTTTAGCTTCTTTTACACCCCAGTTCACTTTAAGAGGTCTGAGATCAGTTGTTTTTAAAGATACTTCAAAACACCCCTTAATTTAAGCAAAACGCATCACGATCAGTTCAATACAGGAAGTAGACTAAAATTCCAAATACACTTCATTCCAGGAAGTAAACGGATTTGTAACAGATCCCAACCCATGTCACAATTAGGATACAGCGTTGGAAATACAACGCAGGCATGGATGATGTGCTTTACATTCATCCTGCTGAAGGCCAACAGTGATCTGTCTGATTGTACCATTGAGCTGGAATTAAAGGCTTGTGACTTACATCAAAATATGGAGGGTTTCCTGCATGGATCTCCAGCACCACCCTGTGGAAGTCTGAGGTACTGCACTAGAGTTTGGAACTAGTTAATGGAATTTAAATGCCCGTTTCTGAATAAAAGTTGATGGAACGGAGCAATAATCGAAGAAAATCATGTCACAAGTAAAAAAAAAACCGTCATGCTTCGTAAAGAAAAACCAACAGTGAAATGCTTACATACGGGCCCTTCCCAACAAAAAATTATGTAATAACATCTAATAATAAATACAGAATGAGTAACGATAACTTGGCTATATACACAGGGTACCAGTACTGAGTCCTCTATATTAATAAAGTTTGTGTAACTTGCTCTCTGCAAAAAGCTAGTTAGTCGGTCCACGCAAGCTGCAAATGTGAGTGAAAAAAAATTATTAAATGGTGTTAGCCCTTAATGCTAATCACATGCTAGCAAACAGTTGCTCTAATACAGCCCGGTACCTGTGGAGAACTATATCAGCATCATTTGTGCAACAGCTTCATCAAAATCAGAAAAGAAAAACGTAAAGAATATTAAGAAATCTTTCAATGTAACCATTTGAATCTAATTAGAGTCCCATGGGGAAACACAGACTAACGTTTTGGTTCCTACACCAATCTCCTCCCTTACTTTTAAATTCATTGTCATGACAAAACTAAACCTCATTTCCTAGTGCCCACTGTATTCCAAACATAATTCACATTGTATCATTCTAGTGATATGATTACAACAGTTTACCCAAATGTTTTGATCTATAAATTACAAGTAAAAATAAAATCATCAATTCTATTTTATTTTTTATTTACCCATATCGTACAGCCCTACCCACAAGCCTGGCATCGCAAGCACCATGCTCTACCAACTGAGCTATGAAGGCATTTCAACTTGAAGCAATGCCAGATGGACAACAACGGGAGTTTAAGAAGTCAGAGGGCGTCACCAAGGAAACAGCGGAGAGAGAATTCCATTTTTTGTTTGCTCAACTTAACCGTTCCCTTCAGTTCAATAACCATTCTACCTCGGGTGAAGGAAAATGGGATTGTGTACTCTGCCTAATGACCACTAAAAAAACAAGCCATTGCCCCACCGCATTTGCCACCAACACATGACCGTCAAATTAAGAAATGACACGTTAAGATCTGGATGAAAAAAAAAAAGGTATAGGATTGTAGTGCCTTTCAAATACACTGAATACAAATATAAAACCGAACATGTAAAGTGTTGGTCCCGTGTTTCATGAGCTAAAATAAAATATCCCAGAAATGTTCCATATGAACAAAAAGCTTATTTCTATCAAATTTGGTGCACACATCTGATTAAATTTGGTGCACACCAAGATTATCCATCCACCTGACATATCAAGAAGCTCATTAAACAGCATAATCATTACACAGGTGCACCTTGTGCCGGGGACAATAAAAAGCCACTAAAATGTGCAGTTTTGTGACAACTGGGGTTCCAAAGAGTCTAAAACTTTCAGGTAGATTTCTGGAATTTTGAGAAGTTAAGCAAAATTCCAAAAAATTCCTGCGCTTAAATTCATCAAAAATTGTTAGCTTATAACAGTGAACCTTTTTGTGTGGGATACACATAAGGAAACTGTAGGTCTTGTGGCATATTTTGGTTAAACTATCTGCAATTCAATGGAATTGCAAACCTCTGCATGAACAGTGCATTATTCCATCACATGTACAGATGATTCTCAAGATCTTGCACACTAATGAGATGCTATTGAGCCCACACTACTACACTGTCTGAGCCAAGGACTACATGCTTTCTGGTAAGTTTTGATTACAATACGGGGTGGGGTAAATATATTTAATATGACTGCATGATTTTTTGTTAACTAGTAAATAGTAGCCTACAGCAAAGTGTGTTTAAATAATTTCTAACTTGTTAACAATTTCTGTTAGTTTTTGCTACCATGTGGGTTTTAGCTTGCTTGAGCCTGCTAACTGAGGAGTGTTAATTCACCTGTTTCCATACATGTTTCAATTTAAAACATTTATCTTACAATGGAGTTGTTTAATCTAACTGCTTAACTATTTATCTGTACATGGAATTGTATGTTTTTGTTTTTTTAACTAATTTTTTTCTCATTTTTACAGGAAAATGCCACAATCAGATGTGTGGAGACATTTCACTGCAGCTAATTTTAAGAAAAAGCTGTGTATATTTGCAAATACTGTGCCAAATCATATGTGAAGAATGCAACAAAGATACAGAACCATCTGGCCAAGTGCATAAAGTTCCCTCAGCGCTCACAACAAGCAACCTCTGACAAAAAGTCCCTCTACTTCTATTTGAGGTGAAAATGAGAAATCAGACACATTATCGATAGCAACAGCTTATGGTCCTCCTGGGATCAGAAGTTTTTTTGACTCAATTGAGGAACATAATCAGAGAAATGCTGATGAATGTCTTGCTCGAGCTGTGTATGCAACTGGTTCACCTCTGATGCTCACAGGCATGTATTGGAAGAGATTTCTGAATGTTCTTCACCCCTCCAACCAGACATTCTTTATCTACTCATTTCCTGGATGCAGAGTTCAACAGACTTCAAGCGAAGGTCAAGAAAATCATAGAGAAAGCAGACTGTATTGCAATCATCTCTGATGGGCGGTCGAATGTTCGTGGGCAAGGAATAATTAACTACATCATCTCCACCCCTCAACCAGTATTCTACAAGAGCACAGACACAAGGGACAACAGACACACCGGTCTCTACATTGCAGATGAGCTGAAGGCCGTCATCAATGACCTTGGACCACAGAAGGTATTTGCACTGGTGACAGACAATGCTGCGAACATGAAGGCTGTTTGGTCTAAAGTGGAGGAGTCCTACCCTCACATCACACCCATTGGCTGTGCTGCTCATGCATTGAATCTGCTCCTCAAGGACATCATGGTCCTGAAAACAATGGATACACTCTGCAAGAGAGCCAAGGAAATGGTTAGATATGAGAAGGGTCATCATGTTATAGCAGCAATCTACCTCAAGCAAAGTGAGAAGAATAAGAGCATCACATTGAAGCTGCCCAGCAACACCCGTTGGGGTGGTGTTGTCATCATGTTGGACAGTCTCCTGGAGGGGAAGGAGTCTCTCCAAGAAATGGCCTTATCACAGTCTGCCGATATGGACAGCCCCATCAAGAGGATCCTCCTGGATTATGTATTTTAGGAGAGAGTGGTAAGCAGCCTGAAACCTATAGCAGTAGCCATCGCACAGATTGAGGGAGACAATGCCATCCTGTCTGATGTTCAGACTGCTTGCAGATGTAAGAGAAGAAATCTGTACTGCCCTGCCAACTTCACTGTTGCTCTATGCAGAGGAAACTGCAGTTCTGAAATACGTCAAAAAGAGTGAAGACTTCTGCCTGAAGCCCATACATGCCACAGCGTACATGTTGGACCCCAAGTATGCTGGCAAGAGCATCCTGTCTGGTGCAGAGATCAACAAGGACCATGGTGTCATCACTACCGTGTCTCACCACCTTGGCCTGGATGAGGGCAAGGTTCTTGGCAGTCTGGCGAAGTACACTTCCAAGCAAGGGCTTTGGGATGGAGATGCAATATGGCAGTCGTACCAACATCTCATCAGCCACCTGGTAGAAGGGACTTTGTGGATCTGAGGCTCTTTCCCCTGTTCTCTCCATCATCCTCCAAATCCCACCAACATCAGCCGCCTCAGAGTGCAACTGGTCCTTGTTTGGGAACACACGCACCAAAGCACGCAACAGGCTGACCAATACAAGGGTTGAAAAATTGGTGGCCATCTGGGCTAATTTGAAGCTTTTTGAGCCTGACAACGAGCCATCCTCAACAAGGTTGGAAAGTGACAGTGAAGATGAGGCCTCAGAGTCTGATGTTCAAGAGGTGGACATTCAGGAGGTCCAGGGAGAAGACATGGAAGCCTGAGAGGAAGACAACCAAAGCTTTAGTTTCTAGTCTATCATTTTACAGATGCATGTTAAAAACGTTTTTTGGGAGATGCGATGGATCATTGGGGATCATTCAATATTCCCTTTTGGTTTTCAGTGAAATCATCCCATGTTTAGAGTCAACTCAGTTAATTAAAGTCCAATTCATAACCAAATTGTTTTTATTTCTATTGTAAAGATTTAATTTACAATTATGTCTACTTATGAGGTAAAGGGTTTATGTTTCTGTCTCCATATGATATGGTAAATATATCCAATGCAAAAGACATCTACATTTAAATGGTATTAATATTAATTGATGTGTTAAGCCTCGTATTCGTTAATTCCACATATATTCCCACGGAAAGTTTCTACCTCTGAATATTCCCCAAAAAGTGAAACCCTAGTGACAACACAGAAGTCGAGGGAGCATGCAATTGGCATGTTGACTTCAGGAATGTCTACTAGAGCTGTTACCAGTTCATTTAATGTTAAACTCTACCATAGGCCGCCTCCGACGTCACTTTAGAGAATTTGGCAGTAGGTCCAACCGGCCTTACAACCGCAGACCACGTGTACGGCGTCATGTGGGCGAGCGGTTTGCTGATGTCAACGTCTTGAACCGAGTGCCTCGCGGTGACGGTGGAGTTATGGTATAGGCAGGCATAAGCTACGGATAACAAACCAAACAGCATTTTATCGATGGATATTTGAATGCACAGAGGTAACGTGACGAGATAGTTTTTTAAGTTACCTGTGACCAACAGGTGCACATCGGTATTCGCAGTCATGTGAAATCCATAGATTAGGGCCTAATGAATTTATTTCCTCATATAAAAACCCATGAAATTGTTGCATGTTGCGTTTCTATTTTTGTTTAGTATAGTTTCAGGGTGAATGCGATGTTCACAGCCTCTATTTGTGAAACTAGGCGTGATGGTTGATGTGGAAAGCCTCGTAGAGCAGTGTCTCAGCTCGGACAAGGCCTACAACGGTTCGTCACGTTAATGGAATTTCTTTCACTTCTCAGTGACATTTCTGGCCCACACTCAGCACTGAACAATAGCCATCAGGACAACCACCCTTCTCTTCCCCTTGTCCAAAGTGGAAGTTTCCACCAAGTATGTGACTGACTCATTGTTCAAGATGCATCCTTGTAGTTATACTGGTCAAAGTTCTGCTTATATCAACAACAAAAAAAGAAATCTAAATAAGTAGACACTAGAGCCAAAGACGTGTGTGTTGTTCACAGTTCAAAAACCAGGAAGTTAAAAAAGTTCTAACATGCTCTGTAATGTCCAAAGGATCTCAGAGAGCTGTTGACTATTTACTGGAGGAAAAAAAAATAATTCACAACAAGCAAAATCTGAAAGTTGAAATGATTAGTAACCTGCACACGAGTAAATCATAATGAGAACTTTTACATCCACACTAATAATGTCGATATTTAACTGTTTTATGGCAATAGGCCGAGTATCATTGTACCTAAACTGTATGTGTAAACATGTATATGCAGGGCCCAGCTGGAAGAGAGACCTTGGTCTCAGTCTGTGGTCCCTGTTAATAAAGGTAGAATAATAATGGCATTAGTCATGTTAACACCTTAATCTGTTTCATTTTATTCGGGGTAGGTCATAATCTAAGCATAGGCCGAAATAAAACACCGTTTCCTGTGGAATGTTTAAGGTGGTGAACATCTAGTAACACTAACAGCGCCAGTTTCCTTCTTTGCGGGAATGAAGTCATTTCGGAAAAACTTAATGCATCTTAGAAATAGTTTAACCATACAAACGTAATCAAATAGTTATCCCAAATATAACACGGTCTCTGTAGTATAACGTTTATTTTGATTGGTGATTTTCTGCATTTGATCAAAGACTGATTCCATGTAAACAGAATTATTTGGGGAAAATCGTTATTGTAAAAACATGTAAATATTTAAATCGAACTATTTTTTTTCTCTCTCCGATTATTCACAATAAAAGTATTATTGTTTGCATGTAACCGTACTAACTGTCTTATCAAACATGATCAACAACCGGTATTAGAGTAGATTGACAGGGGCCACATGACCTGTTTTTGGTGTTGAAGGGTTCCTCTAGTACCCCTGACTCTCCCTTCACCTGGGTGTTGAGATTCATACTTCCACGTCTTTAGTAGACTACCACCGTGCTAAACATCAACGAATTTACATGTTTAAAAAAAAAAAAAACATTATTTTAATCCAGTTTGTCCACGCATTATGTCACATCTGGCTGGATGAGGCAAACTGGACTAGAAAATACATTACCATCGACGTCACAACTCACCCTCATGAAGAGCAACGTTGATTTCCAACACTTGACCATATCAACCCCCAGTCTGTGACTGTCTGGGTTGTCCTGTCTGGGTTGTCCTGTCTGGGTTATCCTGTCTGGGTTGTCCAGAGTTAAAATAATCCGTGAAAGAAAGAAAAACAACTTGTGTAAATGTGTAATCCATGCGGAAAGACACGCAACGCATCGGCCCAACGACCACGTCGCATGACAGTTCTGGACCTGTACACCATGTGGCTGAGATAGATCCACTAGTTACCTAACTAAACACCTAACTAGTAAGATAACTACGTCTCTGCTCTCATTAGTCCTCTTTAAAATGTGCCATGTCCACGTCAAAACTATATATATACAAAAAATAAAAGGTCCAGAAAATGCTAAAATGCGCACTTGTTTAAAAAGATCGAGATATATTGACGGGACACGTTCAGCGCCGCTCCTACTGGGCGAAACGCGTTTCACCGGGCAGAGGATCAGCTGCGGTTTTCCTTCTTCTTCGATGGGGTTTAACAGCAGTTGGCATCCAATGTTAATGGCGCATTACCGCCGCCAGCTGGACGGGGTATTGATTAATAAGAAACTAAAAACCTTGTGGGGAAAACGACATCATACAAAATGTAAACACGTCAACTGACGAAACCCACCACACTTCTTCAATCACAGTCCACTACAAAACACATCCCTACACAGGCGCAGGGGCCTGTTATGCGGTATATTCGGCTGTGAAATCACAAAGACCCCCCAAAAAACGTTCAGTTGCATTTTATATTTATTATGGATCCCCATTAGCTGCTGCCTGGGGTGCAGCAAAATGAAGGCAGTTTATACATTTAAAAAACAACATTACATTCACAGATTTCACAAGACACTATGTGGCCTCAGGCCCCTACTCCACCACTGCCACATAGCTACAGTACTAAATCCCTGTGTATGTATAGTGTGTGTGTATGTATGCATGTGTCTGTGCCAATGTTTGTGTTGCTTCACAGTCCCCGCTGTTCCATAAGGTGTTTTTTATCTGTTATTTTTATTATCTAATTCTACTGCTGCATCAGTTACCTGATGTGGAATAGAGTTCCATGTTGTCATGGCTCTATGTAGTACTGTGTGCCTCCC